>NC_083618.1:6234786-6302286 GCF_963584025.1 Labrus mixtus | reverse complement strand
TCTGTTATGCATTGGTGATATACAAATAAAGATTGATTGATTGGTTGAAACATTTGGGGAGCAAGGTGCTTGGATGAACAGTTAACTTTGTTAAACCATTATTTAAAAAGGAGCTCAGGAGAGGCTTTTGATGGCTGTGCAATACACACATTGTAGCACAATAATTGGATATATATGTAGTTGATAAAACAAAATCTAAATGAGTATACACTATTTTCATTTTGTCTTTATTCTGGCTGACCTGTGTGCTGCTTCACATCTGCTTTAACTCTGTGAACTATGAATCATTTCTATAGATCAGGACACAGCCAGCATGGAAATGAGAAATCTGGCTTTATCGCTGTGCTCTTATCTATGGGCTCTCTTAATATCCTGCCTTTTATTTAAAAATAGTAACTTGCATTGTTACTAGCTGGGAATATAGCCACTGGTATTGAATACAAGGATAACATTTTGATTAAGTAGACCAGGCACACAATCTGTGCTATGGTATTAGAATGAGCTGTTACTGAGTTATGATCCCGCCACCCAAATCCCACTTCACTGCTCTCCACGGGGATCAAGGATGAAGCGATCCATGCTGGACAAAGAATGGGTATTTGGTGTGGAGTGGGAATTAAAAATGTGAGCATGACAGTGGAAAGGTCGGTTTTGTGTAGAGAGGTGGGATAGAGAGGCTTTAAAAAAAGACTGTATCTCCTCTAATGTAGAGAGGCTGCATGAGAGTCAGAGGAGAAAAACAGTTTAATCTCTGCACCCCAGAAACCCCCATAAGGCCTTACTTTTCCTTCAGAAATACAGAAACCAAACCTGAGATTTTAATATGTGACTGCTACTTTTACAAGTCCCCCTTTAAAGAGGATCTTTACAAACACAAAATACTGAGAAATATCGAAATAGACCTAAAAACTAACAGAGCTACTTTTTGTCCACTCAGGTCTATAGTAAGTAATTCTGTTCAGTGCCTTACCTCAAATTTCTTGACGATGCTGGCAAACACAAGGTTGTTCCTGCAGCTCTCCTCCAGCAGGGACATACTGCGATCATACTCGGAGATGTAGGTGTCAAACACCCGAAATTCTTCCTGACGGGACAGGATGACATCTACCACCCTCTGACTCTCCTCCCTGCACAGAAGATAAAAGTCCATCCTTTTTAGACATTTCATATGAAAAAGTGAATGTGAATGCTTTGACATAAATATAAAAAAAAACAATCCAAAAAAAACAATCCATTCCATCAATCAGGGACTCTTTAAGGAAAAACTAAATTGCCATCTTCTCCCAAAGTAACTGAGTAATGCTTGACAGCCATTGCTAAAAAGTTGTAAACACTATATTTTTTAGATAAGAAGTAATAATATAGCTTTTAAAATAGTGCTTAAAATTTCTCGCAGATTATCATTCGTCACGTTTACTAGTAGACTAATGAAAGGCCAACAGGAATTTTGGGGGTTGCACTTGTAACCTAAAATGAACGTTTGGTATCTCAGATGTTTGGACAATAAGCCTTTTTGATTTCATGCAGAGAGTTTGATGAGAAGGTCTTTGCCACACTCAATGTGATCCTATCTTAACTTAAAGATACAATATGGAGAATTTTTACAATCAAATATCTAAATTAATTAAATATGGACTAAACCTATGTTATTCATGTTTTTTGTTGAGTACATAAATAACCTCTAATATATCCGTCAGTTATCAAAGCCAGAGAAATCCTTGATTTCTTAGTTGAAGGGGACGTGTCTTGTCGCAGAAGATGCCACACCATTGTCGTTGCTGTGGAAACACCGGATGTTACATCAAAGAGTGCTACATAAGGAAGAGGGAACTGTTCCTGAAAGCTGCTGTGCTGTTGTTGTATGTGCTGCTGTGACACAATGTTAATTATACTTTGATACATTGTCTCGTCTGTAAATGTTTGTCTTGATTATGATCTACATGGACTTTGTTTTCATCAGGGGTGGGGCTGGAGAATCAGACCCACTCTCATGATTCCCCGCCTGCCTCGACGTGATCTTTTGTTACTGATTTGATTGAGAGCCCCCTGGCAGCGGAATTGACATGCTTTAGTCAGTAAGAAGAGTGTTGATAAGAAGTCTTATTTACCTTTGGCTTGAGGAAGGCTTTTCCTCCCTTGTTCCAGACCTTCTGCTAAGCCAAGCTAGCTGGCTGCCTTTTATACAGTGCACAGACACGATATGGGTATTGATTTTTCAATCGGAGTCCAAGCATAAAAGCTAAGTGCATTTCTCAAAATGTCAAATTATCCCTTGAAGAATGAGCACCAAAATGAGAATAAAATCACGAGTTTATGAGGTTTATTAATTCTAAAAAGCACTGCAGTGTGATGGTGATATAGCTGATATGCCAGGCTTCTTGGTTGAGAAACAACCTTTGAATTCTCATGCATTTTAAAGCAGCATTTGTATAATGTAGAGTTATAATTGTGACCTTGTAGAGAATAAATTAGAGCCATATAAAAAGTGTCTTTACCCCTCATCTATACCGCATAAGTCATTCTGAGATCCTGTGTATTGTGTATTGTCACATTTTTTAAATTCACGTGTTTCTTACCACTGACTGATGCGCTCCTCCAGCTCGGAGAGGATGCTGCTATGGAGGCTGTAGACCTGAGGGAGCACGCCTAGTATCTCTCCTAGCCTCTGCCCCTCCAGCACTGGCTCTCCATGTTCACCCTCCACCTCTGTTACCGCTGACCTGAAGTCCTGTGCAGGGGAGGAAATACAGAATTAGTAAGGAGAGACAAGTGTATGGCATAGGAACAGATTGTAAAAAATAAGAAAGAAAGAAAGGAATGGGTTGTTAGGATGAAAAGGAGGAAGGGAGGGAGAGCAGGAGAAATGAGAGGCATGGAGGAATGAAGAGGGGGAGAAAAATGGAAGGAAGGAAGGTCAGATCCTCCTAAACATCCTTCCTGTCCCCCTCCTCCTTTCAAATCACCTCAGTGCCTCCTGCCACTTTGGGCTCTATCCAGGCATTCAGGAAAGGCGGCAACTGCTTGTTACACACCAGGTGTTGTTGCATAATGACCTTGGTTCTCTATGATACAATGCTGTTTTGTACATAGACCCCATTTTTTAGACAAAAACCTGAAAATCCACTGATTGGAGTGAATTCTGGCCAATGGAAGTCCATTCAATCAGCACGCATAAAACAACAAGAAAGGCATTAATAGCTGCAGTGTCAGAGACTAAGTGGACCAATATGAGGAATTATGGGAGTAAAAAAACAGAGAGGATGCTACTTCTCTACTCAGCAAAGCAAGATAAAAAAAAAAAAATGAAAGTAGGTGAGTCATATGAGGTGTCCAAATGTTTTCTCTGCGTGTACAGCCAGTAAACTAATGTCATATATAAAGCTTCAGTGTGTTTCTGAAAGGGAGAATGTCTGGAGCCCATGTGAGTTAAGCATAGACATAAAACATAAAGAGTTGTCCCAGTCGGCTGTGAGATCATGTGCCGACACTCTCAGAACCCACCGTCCATCATGCACATTGACCAGCGACACACGCACTTCATGCTCAGATGAGTGAATGGAGAGAGCTCTACTTTCAATTTTGCCCTGCACTCTCCACTTTATCCCTATTTCCCTCCCGTAAGGCAGGTCAAGACCCAGCATTAAGCAGTTGGTTGAGCAGCCAGTGATGCTCGTTCATAACTCAGCCCAGAGAATCTGTTCATACCATATCAAGGGTTACAAATGAGAAAAAAAAAAGTCTGAGGCTCACATGTTGTAGCTGTTAAAGGGAAAGGCCTTTAGAAGAGGAGCATGGCCTCCCTTCCTATGTGGACACCGGGCCTGGAAATTCTTTGTATTCTTGTTATTCCTTATCAAACAATGGAACAATAGCTCATGTGTGCCTCTCACTTAACACTCATGCTTCTGTTGTTTCTCCCCCCCCCCCCCCCCCCCAAAAAAAAAAAAACCTGTGAGTTTGTGCATGGGGGGATGCTGGCGTGTTTCCAAACTATGTACTTCAGCTTCATGCCTTTTCTGACATCAGTCAGCATCAACAGTAACATTTATCTCACTACAACACTGTTTGACGTTACAGGAATAGCAACACCCTAACACTGTCTATATATGTTGCAATAGCATGATGAAAAAAATCAAATTAAGCATAACGGTGAAACAGAGAAGAGGTTACTAAGAAGCTCTTATTGTATCGTTTGTTTAAATAGATAACTTACATTGAAAAATATCTCAAAGTTCCTGTGGAGATTTTTTTTGGAAATTTGATGTCTCATTATCACCTACAAAAACACCCACGATCAGCAGCATAAAGACTATGTCTGTATAATTAGTATTAATTCCTGTAAACAATGCCGCAGAATAGGTGTCAGACGAAGTTATTAACAGCACGCTGCAGAAACAGACTTGATAAAAACATTTACCACACAACAAATATTCATGTTTTTTAAAGATTTGACTCTTAAAACAGACCCAGGTGGTATCTTATGCCAGAAATCACAACTTTAACATACAGGACATAGTCAGTAACGAGATAAGGGGCACCTCTTTGTCCACAGGGGGCACTAAAATCTCCACAAACCGAAAGTTCCTCTTAGGAATTTAAATCATTCAGGCTACTCGCGAACATTACTGTCAAATGCCCACTATATAGTTTTCAACATACGTCTTCGTCTGAGCTTTGGTATGCATCAGCTAATTAGTATAATTGAGCATCATGATGAGGTTGCAGATTCAGGATTATTAGAGGGCTCCGTTGTATAATATTTGCATTAGTTGACTGTTTAATGGCTTCAAATGACATATTACACAAATCAGCTGCTTTTTATACAGGCAGCAGGCGTTCATAAATCATGCTGAGGGAGGGACACAAGAAATTCAGGTTATGACCTTGTTCAAGGTTAGAAGGTACACGCTTGACTGATGGGTTTCTACAGCGTCAATGCCTCTTCCTGTCAGATTTGTTCGAGAAATCATCGACTTTACACTGACTCATTCAAACTATTCATATGTGAACTCTTCTGTATGACGTTCCTCTTGGATCATAAATAGATATTCTAAGTGTTTCAGTATCACTTTGGTGGTATTTTAAGATAAATGTCAATCAATCAGTCAGTTTTTATTTTATCTAATGACACTTTATATATAGAGAAGGGGACTAAACCATACTCTAAGCGACATTATTTACAGAGACCCAACTTATAGTAAGCACTTGGTGACAGCAGCAAAGAAAAAACATTTTTTTTTAAAGGCAAAAAGCTCGATCAGAACTAGACTCATTGGTAGACAGCCATCTGGCACAAACAAGACAGTTTTGACCCCCACTCTCTTGGGATACCACAGCTCATCTTTACACTCTCTGTCCTGCATCACATCACTCATTACTCTACTGAGCAGAAACGTCTCTTTTTTTAGACTAAGTATTCAGAGGGCACTGCTTTTTCTGAATCCACTACCAAAATAAAAGGCCCCAACAGCCTTTTTGTGACCTTTAGGTGGCAGACTGCCAAAAGAGTGGCTATAGTATCAGAGTACACATATCAGTTTAGATACACAGGCTGCATCAGCGAGAGCGCCTGGTGGACGCACGCTGTCGTCTTACAACCGGCCACACCAGAGTAGGACACGTCAACTTTGTCAAGACCAGGAAGTAGATCTCGCTGCAACAACATTGATAAACCTGAGCAGAGCCTTACAACAGGCGGGAGGAGGAGAAGATGGAGACAGAGACTGGGGAGCAGACACACAGGACGTGATGTTATCTGCATGGAGGTTTTCAAGAAAGTTTAATAGGCATTTAAGCAGGACACATTTAAAGCTAATGTGGCACAATAATGGTGTGACAGCAGAGGGGTTTTCTTACCTCTTGAAGGTGCTTGAGGGCGCTAACATGTCTGGAAAACAGGAGGAGAGAAATTAATTCAACTGTGAAAAAGGGAATTTACAACCTTCTGCATAAGTGTGTTAATCTTTCGACAAGACTCATTAAATCACCTAAATTATGCAGGATGAGTAAACTACATCAAAGAATGGTTGAGTGTGTATCAGGACAAGGACAAGGATGTTGTATTTAATAAATTACACCAGACACCTGTGTAATCGTCTGTCAGTTTCTCTGCATGCAGCTCAATAGATTAGCTAAGGAGCAGGAAAGGTACATTTGTGAGATTCAGCAATTGAAGAGACACCAAACATTTGAATTGGATTTGTATACAGCTTTGTTCTGTGTGATGATGACATGCAGTAGGAGTGTGCAAATAGGGAAATACTCACAGCCTCTCCGAGTCGACGAGCTCTTTGGCGACATAGAAAGCTCGGGAACGGCCATCAATCTGTGTGACAGGGAGGGAGAACAGTGGGAGATGAATGAACACAGCTAATGTGTAAAGGCTCTCTGTGGGCACTTACCACTCTCAACATTATAGCTACACAGCGGCCAAGGAGAGTGTCGAAAAAGCAAATTCACTTTTATATTTTCATTTGTTAGATTCTGCTGTCAAAATAAGACTGATTATTTTATTACAGGGCAGCAAAGACGAGGGCTTTCTCAAACATGGGAACGTTTAAATTCAGATGCATTATGTATGAGAGGCTGTGTGTGTGTGTGTGTGTGTGTGTGTGTGTGTGTGTTTGTGTGGTGACAACAATGCTGCCCATTGATTTAGAGGCCAATCACAAGGACCCAAAACATCCGGACCAAAAACATAACATTAAAGCCATTTAGGGGTTTACCAGCAAAGCTCCTGTATCAGTGTTATTTTTTCCTATGACGGGCAGTTCACAAACACTGAATCAAAGAAAATCGGATCCTTGTTTTCGCTACATACAAACAAAACACACTTTCATTGAATTAAAATGTTCCTGGAGCCAAGTGAACTATCTCTGGTCATCGTCCCCTTTGTTTTTGTTTTTTTGCCTTTAGTTTATTGTATTATTCTTTTGAAGAAAGGAAAACAAGGAAATTTGTGCGCCATGAAGAGAGTGTATGTGTATGTGTTCTATTATTGTGTTAGCAGCAGGAAGGGAGGGGTTCATATCTGAGCTACTGTAAAATGTCTGCCTTTTACTGTATGGATGTCTGGGGAGTTGAATCATTTCAATTAGGAAAATGATTTTATGGGACAATGACATCTTCATTCATATCTACGACATAGACTTATTTTTAGAACTTTATTTAAAAATCCAACCTGATGCCTTTTGATTTATCATTCAATAGGACTCCTGTAGCATACTATTTTCAAAGTGTTGATTTTCTGGATTCATTTCTTGCTTTAAGGATTGAATTAACCCCTTTCCTACCTGAATCCATTTGTCTCTGTATCCCATATCTCACCTGTCGGTCGTAACATTGCTCCCCAGCCCCCTCTTCCTCCTCTGAAGTCCGCCCATGATCCTCATCCGCTGACAGCCCAGCAGAGACGGGGTTCATTGGGAAAGGCTCTGTGTAGGCGCTGCCAGGGAAGAAGAAGAATCCAAAGTATAAACGCAGTTTTACAGCACTGATAAATATGAATATTTAATATTATGGCAGCATCTTCATTATAGTATTGCTTAAATGGCAATACTTCCCCCATAAAGAAAGATCATGAATATTTCCAGTTGGAGATGCAAATATACATGAGGGACATAAACTCCAAACAGCACATTTACAGTATAAGCAGCTGTATTCTTTGACGCAGCATGTAGCCGAAACACCCTGAGAAATATATGGATATGGAAATAGATGGTTTGTCTTTTCCTGTGTGAGTCTCTGAACATTTCCACTCCTCATGTGGAGTCCTCCAGTGGCACTCTGTAATCCCTCTTGTGATTGGTTCTTCCCACAGATGGCACAGTTGTGTTCTTATGCTGATAATCCCTTTGTGTGCTGCTGTACCTGAGGGGGGGCACGGTTTAGGTCATTTCACACTTAATCCCTTTAAATGCTACCTGTGGTAATTATAAATGTCCTCTGACCCATTAAGATCCACTCAGTGTATTTGACCACATTCACATGGAGGATAACAATAGGATGTTAACTGGGTATATTGTCTAATAAGCTAAATAACATCTGTAGGACAACTTGACCTTTATAGCTGTCATATATCTGCCATGTAGCTGCTAACTCATCTAATGAAAACGTTTCATAGCATACATGCTCTGCAACATAATAAAGTTATGTGTGACAAATCTGGAATATGTCATGATGCATATATGAAAACGATTAACCGTACTGTAAGACGCAAATAACACAAAGGCCAACTTGGAAGACGTTACATGCAATGATACAGAATAGTGATGTATATTGAGTTAATGAATGAATTATAGGATTTATAACATCAGCAATTCTTACTGGCAATGAAACAACTCTGGAGCTGCTTTGCATTCTGGTCATTTGAGTCTTTCAGTGAAACCAATTCTTTGACAAACGTCTTCTGTGCTTTCCCTTTACAGAACTATATCTATGACCCACAGGGTACTCCGTGCACAGTACATTCTTAGGTGCTGGTCAGTTGCAGGAACATATAATCAAATAATAAATAAATAATCCGTGGCATACTGAAAATGATTTTATTGTTACTGAGCAAACAAAGCGTTTCACCTGTAGCTTTCTCAGGAATGGCAGCGCCTTGCTGGGCAAACCTGAGGAAGCTACATGCTCACATTAAAGTTACAGTAACATCCAACAACAGTAACATCTAATTCAAAGACATCACATCAGGCTGACTGAACATGTGAGAAACTGAAAATTTTCCAAAACATATCTGGTATTATACGGATAATAACGATTGTCCTGAGGTCTTAAACACCCTCCTGTGTGTGCAGAGAGGAGAAGGCTATTAAAGACCAAAGGTTTTCAGAGTTATCCGCTGGATCTTCTCTATTCACACATACACAACCACCCACCCACCACACACCTCCCATTTGGGTGGGCTGCAGAAGACACATACTGGCCATTACTCATGGTTGACCTCAGAGTAGACAGATGAACCTGGTGTGGGCTCCTGGGATACAGAGGAGAAGGGATGGGTCTTCTTTGAATTAACTCATAGGTTTTGATATATTCGGGGGGTGAGGGGAATTCCTTCATATGTCCAAGAAAACCCCCCCAAAGTATTCTCACCTTTTTGACTCTAGTCTACTATGTACCATCAATATCACAATCACAGAAAAACACTATCTGTGCTATAATTAGATGATTATGTCCAATTTCTCCCAGATATGCAAAAGAAAACTATAGATTGAAGATTCTGTAAAGCGCTCTTTGCTTTCTCTGAATACAGATGCTTTAGCTTGATTTTCATATTGTTGTTTATCAACCTAGCACATTTTTCCATCATTTAAAATCTCAAAAATTACTTTTTTATTTGCTCTTGTCAGATTCACAAGGTTTTGCTATATTCAAATGGTAGGCTATAATACGGTAGCATGGTAGTGCATGAGGCCCTTTAACAATACCATTAAGGCAATGCTATTACTCCAGACAAAGCCCAATGTCTTTTATAACATGGCAAAGTTAAATCTACTGTGTCAAATTCAGACGAGAACACAATGACTCTCCTTAAAAAGACCTGTCTTCTTCTGTGGAATGATGATTCCTGTAATATGTAATTCAATCGAGCCAAACATTGGGTATTTAAATATATATTAGAAGCAATCTGGCAGGCTTTTTCCACTTGTAATGGCGCTATTAAAGGAAATATGAGTAGCTGAAAGGGCTTATTAGACTGCTAACTATAGCAGATTGGGATACTGATGAGGGGATTTAGAGAATTGGAGCAGTTTTAAATTGTTTGCTGATTTTGGTGATGATGATTGACAGTTAGCTTGTGGTATTCTGACAGTGTGAGATGGAGAGATTTGTGAAGAGTCTGGTGTTTTGACTGCTGCTGGCTGTTATTCATATGCAGCAGTGTTATTTGCTCAAAGCTCATACGTTTCCAGCTGATTTATCCACTATGCTAACTTTGCAGTTTTGGATGCATGAAATGGGAGACTGAGGGCATTCCTGACAAACCTCTGCACCAATAAAAGGAAACCTGCCGCACCACACCTCATTTTGTTGTTCAAGGGAGAGTCTGGGAACCACCAAACCACAATGGTGACCCCCTTCTCTTGCCATCATCCTTTTCTGTCCTCTCTTGTCCCCGCCAGAGCCCCACCCTTGTCCTGCATTTCCTGTAAACAGGCTGGTGGGAAGCTCCACGACTGGACGTTTCCTCCCCGGGGATGACCTGGCAGTGACCTCTGAGCTCCAGGCACCAGGCCTGGCGAGCCAACAACACGCCCTGTCCACCAGCTCGCCACACAGCACAAAGCCACCACCCAGTTCAACAATGTACTTAAGATGGCTCCCTCATCACTACTAACACTAACATCACAGTGGGTGGAGGAGCTGTTTTAGAGGCAGAGCTTCGTCATCACTCTGAGAAGTCTCATGTATGGTTTCATGTGAAAACAATGCCAAAGGGTAGACTAGAGATGAACAATTTTGTATACATTAGCACAACAACTATAGCTCTTTTCACAGTGTGCACAGGGACGACAACACATCTGCACTAGTATTATAAGTCTACAAGGAACTACTTAAAGTGGACACAAACGACACTTAATAGGTTCTATAAGTTCAGCACAATCACAAATCCTCGGCTTCTTTTGGCCCTTTTCAAAACTCATTTGTTGCTTCATGGCTTCTTGGCAAGGATAGTCCTGCTGAGACTGCACTCTCAGCTGGAGCCTCGTCTTTGATAAAACTGCACTGGGTTGTAACTTAGCTTGCATGCACTTGTATACACACACACACACACACACACACACACACACACACACACACACACAAATACACACCTCTACAAACAAACACCATGGTTTAGGTTTGGGACAAATCATTAGCATGCATACTTTTTCCATTGTTCACTGCTTGCTAATGAACATGTCTCTTTGCTTAGCGTGAATGCATGTGAAGTAGGCTCTGAATGGTGCTCTACATTAATCACACAAATGGAAACAAGCCAAGCCTGTAGCACAGCAGTTTTGTGAGTTCTCCTTAACATGCATGCCTGATACTTTGTGCAGAATTCTGAGGCCTTTTGGTCATTTCCCTCGCTACAAAAATCCACTATATGAGGGTCTAAAACCATGCTGACTGATGAATGGATCTCAATAAATCACTGCCAGGCAGCCTGGGACAATGGTAATGTCCAGCTTTGAAACAGAGTTTAGAGTAAGCTGACACACAAAAGCAGGGACAAACATCTACAGTGACTATACACTTGTCCAATATTGTGCAGCACACTTACACACACATACATTCACACTCAAACAAACATAAACCATCCCCGTATAGACACACTAAAGAGCCGCCCTGGCAACAGCAGCATCTCCGGAGGGAATGCAGTGAAGGCGAGGTGACAGGACAGATAGGTTATTTGCATCATTGTGAGAGGTGTGAGACCTCCGACACACAATGAGCCACATCGATAAGATCACTGAAGAGAAAAGAGCTCTCACTGAGGGACCATTGTCTGTGAAGTAGGAGGGTTTCAAATGTGGAGGATATGTGGAGAGTTTAAAAAGCACACTGCATGTTAACAGTCAGGCGATAGTATTGTGTCTACTGTTGCACCGAATGTCTGGCTGAGAATAAAAATAAAATATAAAATAATATAAATGAAAGCCGAAACTCTAATAAAAGGCTATCTACAAATAAATGGTGGAATTAGTAACAGCTCAAATTGTGGAAAAATTAGGTTTAAAAAAAAAAAAAAAGAAATTCCTACATAGATCAACAAATGTGTGGATCACATCACATGTAATTGGCTCTTGCACGGCAGAAGTGTTACAAAAGTCATGTGTAAGCAGACAGTTATGTCAGAGGGGGGCCTCTGTTTTAACTGATGATGACTTGTATGTATTTTCAGCTTTAGAGTAAACACACTCTTTGGCCATTTATAATTATGTGGACATCTACAAATTCTCTTCATATTTGCAGATCTGTATACGCATCTGCAATCTATTTAAGCATTTTCAGATTGTTTCGCAACAATATAGCTCAATAGGATATTACAGGAAATAAAGACAAGCATTGAAGCACAAGTATTTCCCAAAGATTGTCCCAAGCCTTTTAAGAAGCTCTTGGCCTGTCTCTACACACAGGTTATCACACACAACTTTTTTTTATTAAGACTGGGGAAAGACAGTGGGCCTGTAGTGGCTGAAGCTGGGGCACAGGGGCCGGGGTAATTTGGTACAGTCTGACCGTGGTGATTCCTCAATCTATCACACAGTGCAGTAAGTCCTGCTATACCCCTTGAGGGTCCAATGAAAGGGAAGCACTTGAGAGAGAGAGCTACGTTAATAAAAGCACTCCTAAACTTAACCATAAGTGTCAGGTACAGGAGAGCAATTACACAGGAACTGCACTTGCTCCCTTTCTCTTGTTCTCACTTCCCCTCCCTCTCCTTCATACTACTTTATTCCTTTAGTCTTGTTTTCTTACTCTCCTGCACCTTCTATTAACACATCCCCTCCCCCTTCTCTCTCACTTTCTTCTCAGCTTCCTTGTGTGAAAGGCACTCCCTTCATTTTTGCACTTTTAATTGCAGCCCATAATGACTTTCTTTAATTTGAATAAAATAAGTGTGTTAGCCCATTGCAATACCTGTTCTTTCACCTAACACGTGCAGAGGTATAGCAGCAGCACAGATGTGACCGCTAAATCTACCAAATGAAAAAACAGGAGTAAGCTCTCCCAAAAGCATTGTCCATCTTTCCAAAGCCAGCGATGCCTGACACAGCAGGCTGCTCATCTCTCAACGAACACTTTCTTACATGAGGGAGCTCTGATTCAACTCTCAGCCAGGTGCCCTTTGCTCATCTGAGATACAGTGTAAGACTATCTGTCAGCTGTTCAGGGGTCAAGATTGCCCCTTTGAGCAGATGGGTCCATGCCTAATAACCCAGCTGACTACTTTGAGAGTGGTTCCCTCGATGAACACTCTCACTTCTTCTACAGACTACAAAGGGAACATACTTGGTTTCAAGAATGAATGGCTGGGAGGAGAAACGCTTTTAATGATCATAAATAACAACATAGTATTGGATTTTTTTGTGTGGAGACATCTTATTTAAAACTGCAACAACTGACAATTTTCCAAAAAAGCCGTCAATTTGGAAGTCTTCAAACGGCTTGATTTGTGCTACCATACCAAATGTCTTCAATTTACTAATATGGACAACAGAAGAAACCAGCAAACATTCACATTAAGGAGCCAGAATTGTTACAAATGTGACAAATGTGCTGTTAAAAGGGTTTAAATTATTAATATATCATCAGTTAGAGCTGTTAATTGATATTCTATCAATCAACTAGTATTTGACTGATGAGTGTGAGTTCTAGACACTGTGATTGATGGTGCAGATTTCACCCGCGTTTTAGATAATAAGCCCTGCCTCTACCTCTGAAATGTTTGCTTCAACACCAATATGACTGAGGAAAATAAACACATATTTCATTGGGCATTGTCATAGCACTGAAAAACCTGATGACTGAGGCCTGTGGATTCTAAATTGTACATGCAAATTCCAAAGTCATGAAAACCACAAACAAAATGCAATTGACCTTGATAACACTAGTTCCTGGACTATTAGGGTTTTCTTGGTCTGGATGGTTGAGTTGGCTGCAAAAAATTAAAAGTCGGTTGCTCAAAAACAGGCCAAAAACTTGTCAAAATTCTTTCAGTGGCCAGATGCTATATGTTAAAAAGGTATGCTGATGTATAGATCACATTTGATTGTGTAACTTGGCTTAATCAGCCCTTTCAGGCTCAGTTTAGATGGTAGAAAACCATTTTAACTTTATCCAGCTTTTACTTTACCTTTCAGTGTCATCTGTCGATACCAGGGGCTTGCTGTTAATCCCAGGGAAACTGTTCATATCCACATAGCCATCATTCTCATTGCAGGTAATCGTGGTGCGGTTTGGGTCTTCAAAAAACTCGGTCACAGTGTGTGATCTGATGGGTCTGCCTGGTATCTGGATGTTCTCATAGTCTGAGCTCATGGCTGGGATGTTTTCATAGTCAGAGGTGTCTGCACTGGGGAAGGATATTGAGCGGGGTTTGGTCAAAGGCAACGGCATGAGGGAGCGCCTAGAACGCTCCTCGAAGGACTCCACTCTTGAGACACCCCTGCCGTAGGCTTTGGGGTCACCTTTCCTCCTCTGGTTGTACAGGACAAAGGTGGATGGCAGGTCTGAGGTACGCTGCTGGGGATTCACCATGTGGGACTGAAGCTGAGGAGAGCTGCTGGTGCTTCTGCGATCAAGGTCTATGACTCTTGATGGGCCATGGTGGCTAGACTCTGAGGAAGACCGTGAAGAGCGGACACTTCCATCACTAAAACCTTTTGAATCTGTCTTTTTCTTGAACTTAAGAGCAAGGAAGCGCTTGAACGAGGACTTCTTCTTAGGAAGATCATTGGGTTCATGCTGAATCAGAAGGGATGGGGAACTCTTGGTGACTGGTCTTTTAGTGATGTATGCCAGCTCGAATGGAGGTGGAATGTCTACTAGAGAGGTTGGAGTGGAAACGCCACTAGATGACTGATGGCTATGCTGTGAGAAGCTTCCAGAAGAGGTTATAACACATGGGAGCGAAAGGGTATCATCTTTCCTCCTCATCCTGATGTCATCCTTTAATGATTGGCCACTCTCTGTGGGACTCTTCAAGGTCAACTCGGGACCCTCTGCGGACCGGGAATATAACAAGAAGCGACGAGACTTCATTGAGGGGATCAAACAGTTGACAGCAGGCTGCCGTGAATTTCTAAATGGTTCATTGTTCTTCTCCAAGGCTACTGTACAGTAATCATGTGTTTGGTACTCTGTCCCTGTCTCCTCTGGTACAGTTTCAGGGACATAACCTGGAACTTTCCCAGAATAAGAGCGTGATCGTGAGACAACTGTCTTCCGATCAAGCATCACAAAGTTTTCCCCTTCAGAGTCAAACCCTGCCTCTTCATATATATGCTCTTCACTGTCTGAGTCTGTTTCTTCATAGTAAGGCACAATATGGCAGTCCAGTTCTTCAATGTCCTCTTCGAAGGCCTCAGTGGTGTGGGCAAACACCATCCTGTTGGTGAGTTCTGGGGTGCGGCCCAGGTCTAGATCGGGTGGCACTGTGATGTTGCACAACCTGAGTCGAGGCTGGCAGCTTGAACGCTGGCTGAGGAAAGCCTGCTCTCTTTTAGCTGTTCTCTCTTTTACGCTTTTCCCTTTGACGTGTATCTTTTCCGTTTCTTCCTCCTCATCGTCATCTCCAATCTCAACGTAATCCTCAGAGGAAACACACTCCAAATGCTCAAAGTCATCTGCTTTAGAACAGAGACTCTCATCGATGTCCGCATACTCATCTGCTGACTCACAGTCCTTTGCTTTGTCATTGTGCTGATACGACAGCTCAGGGCTTTCCTCCGTCACACCCTGATCACAGAGGGCTTGCTTGTCCTGAAGCTTGTCCACATCATCTGATGACACATAGTAAGGTTCCTGGATAGACCCATCTGCCGTTTCTAGTTCATTTGAAGGTGTCTCATCTGATTTATCCTGACACCACTCAGGGTCTGCAGTCTGGGCCATATCTACTGGGACGGCTTCAATGACCGAATAAGGCCCGAATACATCCTCAGTGCTGGATGTGAATCGGAAACAGCCAGAGAGGTCCTTGGTGGCCCTTTCTGGTTGCCATACCTCTGTGTTGCCCGTTTCAGCTGGGTCACATGACTCACATGTATCACTAGCATCATCTGTTGGGCCAATCACATCGTAGGGATACTCCTCAGTCACAGTTGGAAGCACATTGAATCCAAATGCAAATCCACCAGCTTCTAGCTTGGTCTCATGTGGAAGGTGCAAACAGTCTTCACTTTGTCCACTGTTCAGTTCTAGAAGACCTACATCTCTGTCACAGTCACTGAGTGATAGTGTTTCACCAAGGCTTTCTTCTTCTTCATGTCCATCTGAGTCGCCTTTGGGGTAAAACACTTTTTCTGTCTTTGCACTACTACTACTACTACTCAGTTCTTCCTCTTGTACATCCTCTCCTGTCTCATCCTTCATTTCAGCAGGCAGAAGTGAGGCAGTTGATTTAGTCTCATCATCAGTGTCATTGCAACCTCCAGTCTGGTTCAAGTCATTGTCAGTGTTTTCATCATCAGTAGTTTCAAGAGTAGAACCGTCATCAGCTTTTACTGTGTCCTCAGAGCCAACGCTGTCATCATCATTTTCTAATATGTCCACTGCTTTTTCTTTTCCTTCCTTAATTTCACCTTCTACTTCATCCTCACTGTGCTCTGTGTCATTGTCATCACCCGAATTCTCTGCCCCACATTTTTCCTCTTTGTCCGGGCTCTCCTCAGCTATTTCATTGATATCCTCCGTCTCCCCATCGGAGTGAGCCAGGTCTCCGTTGCTCAATCTCTGTTGGGGGCAGGGCTCCTTCTGTGCATGAGGCTTATAAAAGGGTCCGGGCTTTGGGGCGACAGGGGGCTTTGAGCCATGCAAAGGGGGACACGCCCTGGACATCAGTTTGGACTGCACTTTGATGTTCAGATGACTGCGGATCTTTGGTCGAGGGACTTGCAGTTGATTTTGAAAATCTGCGTGCAAACAGAGTCAAAAAAATCATGTAAGAAAAGTGTAAAAGCATCTTAATGCTTTCAATTCTAGGATACATTTTACTGCTTTACCAAACCTCACATAGGGATAAATGTCAGGGCCCTGTTTTGTTAAAGAATGCTAATAGGAAGTTAAGTCCTGTACAATACTCAGGGACATGCAGAATGCTGTGGGGGACATTATCAGCAGGAAAAACAACAGAGCCACAGGGTACTTAGAGGAGGAACAATAACATCTCCCTGTCTGGGAAATGACACATGAAGGTTAGATGCATACAGCAAAATGTACGGCCAAAAAAGAATCAAAAACTTTTAAGGACAAACTGATATCCCTTCAAAAATGAAAAATCAGTATATAGAAAAACAACAATACAGAGGATTATTTAGCTATGACAGTTATCACATTTTGATGCTGTTTACGTTAATGACTCATTTTAAAATGAGAGTCTAAATGTGGTAGAGTTTGAAAATGTTAAGTGATAAATCATAAAAGAGAACAGCTTACAACATTTAGAATTGTCATGAAACACACCCATACTTAACAAAGTGTGTACACCCCTTGTCTCTTCCTGTTATTTAGTACCTGCCCTGACGCACATCCTTTTAAACCCTGTGTGCACTCTGACTATCTCTGAGTGTTCTCGCTCTCTCTCTTTCTCAGTTATTTTGGATTCATCTTATTCATCTTATATGACTTTTAAACAGACTGCTCTTCATCGACATAAAAAAAAACACTCTCAGACAAAACTTTTCAGGTTTTGAAAAAGAGTGGTGGTCAATGTCACTGCATTCATTTCATTTTCATTTCTAATCCCAAGTTCATGAGCTTCTCCATTAGAGCCTCCTTACAGGACCTCACACAGGATGTCCATGGGGGGGAAGGACATTAACAGCATGGTCCCCCATCACTCCTCCATGACCCTCCAGGAATACACATTTTCACAACACAAATGGACGTCCTTCATGTAATTTTTCCTTCATTCGCACAAAACGTTTTCGCACTACCTCACACAGATTCCAAAACACACACAACCACCCACACTGGCACACTTTTTTTTTTTTTTGCTGAAAAGGTCCTTTGAGTGCATCAAAGAACAATAAAACCGGGAGAGAAAACAAGGGTCCCAGCCTGACAAAGCACCCAACTGCAAACAACAGGATATGAATTATGCAACAAGAATTCAATTACAACAAATGTTTGAAAAACAAAGGAAGAGATAGACACTGGGACATTGGCAGTGCCAAATTTACAGGATATGATTTCAGACTTTGTCCTCATAATGAAATGTCAGCCGTCAAGACTTGACAACCTGTCCAAACTCTGAAGTGACAAGGCTGCGGAACAAAGGGGAACATTATTTTGCTTAATTCGAAACTTCTGATTGTTCAGAAAATATATAGGCTATCCGAGAGGTTTAGTTGGCTTCTTTCAATTACTGTAATACATGACAAGGCACTTGCAACACAGGTGACAATCTGTAGCCTATAAAAATGTAATCTATACATAGCCATGGATTATAGGCCTAATCTTAATCTAATCCTATTACTTATCCTGGAATTGAACATATCCCAGTAGAAAACTTGATCCATGGATTTAAATTTACTCAATTTTTTTAATGCATTCAACGAATTGATTTTAATTGGAAACATGCAGGGACATCTGAATAAAATTTACATAACGACAAATCTTACATTTTATTTTAAATATGAAATAATTTAGGCAGAATAATTTGTCGACCAAATAAATAAAGTTTATTTGATTTACATCGCACCTCACACAAGCACACACATGAACACACAATGTTGCTTAAATTGTGCACCACTTTTGTTTGTTTTAAAATATTTAATGCTTCAGGACTTTTAAAGATGACAATGAAACAACCAACCTGCATTCATGGTGGGACATCATCATCTGCTGCCACCGATAGTTATCCTCATTTTCCTCCACACCGACTGTGTCCCTCGAAACTAGGCGGAAACTTAATCCGAAAACAAACACAGTGCGTGAAAATCAAGTTGTAAACGAGGACTTGCAGATCTTGTTGCAGTGGTTAGCTCAACTGAGAGTGTACTACAAAAGACGCCTGTGTTCGTATAGTGTCTGCTGAGCTCTAAGCCGGCGTGCATCTCCAGTGCTGATGCTACAGTGAACTAGTGCGCTCCTGCCTCCTGTGTGGAAACGGGAGGTGCTGGTTGGCGCTTCCTGAGGCTGGACTACAGACCCACGCAGACGCGGACAAGGAGCGCGAATCAAACCCACTCTCTTTGTGTAGGCTATGCACTGACTTCACACCATTAGCTTTACTATTTAAGTAACTGCAGGAGTTTTTCCACACATGGCATCCGCGGGCTATTCCACTCATATCAGAGCATGTTCTGCTTCGGACGCTGCTCCACAGCTGCGTGCAACCGCAACGATGCTTTTCTCCAGAGGTAGAGAGGAGTTTAAGACTAAATCCACTCAGCACAAGAGATTTGGACCATAGCTGAATTTAAAACTACTCCAGAGCTTTATTGTAATGATGGAGAGCTTTAAATCTACAGCCACTGTTTATGCACAAACAGCAGCATGTTATTGTTATTGAATCACATCTGCACATTGAACACGTCCTTTAACTGATACGAGTTACAACGCATACAGCATTGCACAATTGTAACAAGATACTTGTACTTATAAGTTGAATACATGGGCTATTTATAGAGGGTGATACAAAATGTCAAGTACTCAGAATTGAGCATATTATTCTCCAGCATATTTTTGACTTGTGGGTTATTTCCTGAACTAGAGCACTGCATAGAAAGGTTCCTAAAAACAGTGTCCAAATACAATTTCTCTCAGACACCAAAGCTTTTGCTATTGGCTGGGCTTCCTGGCTAGGCATATGTTGCATGATTGAATGAATGCACCCCTTAAAAAAACTCCCTTCATAACAGGAAACTGCTCTCCCTGTTTCCTGCACAACACTTCCTTAGCAACAGATGGGAAAGGTTGGAGATTTTAACCCTTTAGGTAACCTCTAACAGAGCAGATTGGCTGGTGCTGTGCAGAGCCTGATGGTTCGAGGAGCAGACAAACTTTCAGCTTCAGTGAGGGACTCGTGGTGGTGCTTTCAAGGACAGAAACACCTTGCGCAACACAGGGGGAGGCTGGGATCGTCGCACGCTTGGGGTCTTTGATTTGACAGCTCCTGATGCCGGTTTAACATGCACATATTGAAGGTCAAACAATGTAGCAGACCTGAGGGAGTTTTACAGCAAAAGACAGTGATGGAGTAGAGAAGAACAATAAAAGAAAAAGCAGAGCTGTATCACTATGGGGTTCCAGCCCTGACTGCTGCAGATGCATACAAACCCATACATAATACACAGCAAAAATTCCCATTCCAGATGGTACGGTGCAGAAAGGATGATGCTGTGCTGCAGGTGCAAAGCTTGATCAGACTCACAGAGGTGTCGAGAGTGTTTTAAGACATAATCACATCATGTTAGCTTCATCTGAAAACCCATTTAAACAACACATATTTTACTGTGTGTAATGATAAAGCTTCTAAATTATTAAGCAGGTCACTAAAGTGGGTATTAAATATGAGCAAATTTCTGTTGAAGATGAGGCCATTGTGTTTGCTGCAGTAATTAAACTGTTTATTTGTGTAAATAGGATGCTGAGTAATGTAGTTTGCAATATGCTACAACACCAGCAAAACAATTCAATGGCTGTGACTCAGTTGTTTTGTTTCTCCTTGTTACAGTGTGTTACTGTAAGAGCCATTATGGGGGCTTGAAGCCAAGTCAGTTTTAATGTGTCAGTAGTAGCACATTTATAGCTGCCATAAAGTAGCCTTTTGTTTTGGAACTGGACGACTAAAGATAGCTCCACTCTGCTCTTCTGGCAATGCCAAATCGCCTCCCTCAGGAGTGTTCTGCACACAATTGCTACATTTGTTTTATTTTGTTTCATTTGAACAAAATATGTTTTGATTGTAAAGGTTGTGCAAAGAGAACCTGTCAAGAATATTGTTTCATGTGGCTGCTGAGAAAGAATGGCTTTAGGAGTAAATATCCCTCCAGATGTGGAACAGACGGTCAAAACATGTTTTTTGGATGGAGGACACAAATTTCCTGAACCGCCTGTGGCAGCGTGCTGCGCTGTGTCACCCCACCTGGAACACAACTTGACTGGAAGAGAGAAGGGGGAATTGAGAAAAACATGTCGTAGTAGCAGGGAACAAACTGACTCTATCTCCCCTCACCTCGGCCGCTCACACATAACGCCAAACAGGAAAGGGATCAGGGAAAGGGGTCAGCGACTCGTTCCCAGCACTGAGGCAATCCATAACACCTGCTCTGCCAGCCAATAAACACTGGACTGAATGTTTTTATTCCACCCTGACACTAAACAGAAATGTGACATCACAATTTAATGAAGCAGAGTACTGAAACACACATGTTTTTGGTGGTTCCCTATTTATTTAGTCCCAATGACATTCATTTACAAGAAATGCAGTCCCACAAACAAGCCTTAGTATGTGAAGTTCAGGTATCGATTTTTGTCATAATCGAGTACAATCAAGCTTAGGTCATTTACTCTTTGAAGTGACCCAAACACCTTTGTAATTGGATGGCAAAGCATTTGACTTCTGTAAAGGATTGAATCATTATTGACATGTTTTATTGATTCTGTGGCTGTGCACGACCAGTAAGCACTACAGCGCTCCTCTGAGACCTGTGTGTGTTTGCCCCGAGCTTTACACTCTGATGAAGTCATCTTCAGAACAGAGGATATGAATACAACAGGACAGCAGACCTTATTAAAATTTGTAGAGCGCAGTTTTAGGTTTTACAGTGTTTTGCTGTTTCCGGCAAAATAACCGTAACCAGATTTACAGTGCATTATTAATCTGAACAATTCAACTCAAATATCTTAAAACATAAAAATAAGTTTGATTGTGTACAATATGAAAACCCTGTACTCAGCATTTTCCACTCCCCCAACAACATTTATCTTCAACCCCCTCCCAACAACCCAGAAAGACCATCTTTGCACGCATAAAAACTCATGCATAGAGCAAGCCCTGCAGGGCCAGGGACTATTGAAGTCAGCACTTCATCTAATAATCAGCAAAAGATTTAATTCCCTACAGGGCTATCAGAACTCCCAAACAAATCAATGAGGCTGGCTCATATCATTGTTGTCAATTTAATAAAAAAGGCACTTTGTTAGAGCACTGTAGTCATCACAATCTGGATTTTCCCTTATGTAAGCACTTTTGATAATAACTCGCAACTTATCCCAAATATATTTGTCCAGGGAGTCGATGGCTCATCCGGTTGCATTAATGCATCATTACAGAAGTGTTGTTTGAGTTCAGTCTTTAAGTCTAGACTATACTCTAAGACAGTGGTTCTCAAGTGGCCCAAAAGTTGGCCATGGAGTCGTTTTCATCGGGTCACGATATGTGTCTCAATCATTACTCTGTCAAAAAGTCTGTGAACGCTTTTTAAACGTGTTTATTTTGTCCAGTTTCTTGCTTCTTTCACACGTTTTGTTTCCTCTGAGAACCACTGCTCTAAGATAACCTTGCAGCCCGGCTCCATTACAGAAAAAAAACATTATTGCCGTATAGTAAAATGCCTCGTCTCCAGAAAAAAGTTTGTCACACTTCTTTAATTAGTCTGAAGCTGAGAGAGTAGGTCAGTCCCGTTTCATTTGTTTTTCTTTTTCTCTATGTCTGCAGAGACAGTCCTCCAAGCTGCCCTGCAAAAACAATGATTTATCTTTCCAAAATAAAAAAAACTCAGCAGCCATGTAAAAAAAGAAGCCTTTATGGCCTCTTTAAATAAAACACAATAACAGAGTAGAAACAATATACTACAATGGCTTTTGGCATCACGGAGAACTGTTGAGGATTTCCATTGTGTGAGGCTGTTGAATTTGTATGGTTTGTATTCCCATAGGTTTTTACTTCTTCTGTATGCATTTTCCAGTCTCTGCAGTATGTTTTCATTTATCTTTTTAATGGCTTTGAACAGCCTGGTCCCATGTTGCACTATAACATAAGGTCCCTGCATGGGATCTGTTCTGAGTGTATTAACCGCGTGTTATCTGTGTCTATGCAGGTGCACGCTTTTATATGAATAAATCAAATGTGTGTGCTATCAAATAGGGGCAGCTCTGCTTGTGTTCTCCAGTAAATGATTGGAAACAGTGGGATCATGAGGAACTTACTTTGTGATATGAGTCTGGGAGGATGCAGACATTCTTGCTAGTTATATCATTTTTGTAAAGGATATTAAATGTTGTCGCATACAACAACAAAAGAATATTGGTCACTTACTGTAAACCAATACACAAGGCTTAAATCTGTCCATTTAAGTTACATTGTATTCACCTGTAATGCTACAAAATGTATTGGTTTGCCATACGTCAGAGTTGCAAAATGAAATATCATCCTTTGTGGTTTTTCACATGAACAAAAACATTCTCACAATATGAGCAGAAAACATAAGTCAAAGCTCTGATAAATCAACACGACTCATTCTAAGAAACAGCATGTGCATAAATGATGTGTGTTTCAAAAACAATGGTACATATACGCACAGATCTCAAGAAGGAAAACATATCTTGGGGCTTTCCAGCTGCTTCTGACAATGCATCCTTCATCATACGACCTGTGCACAGATATGAGTGAGCGATGTGATGCCTGTGCGTGCGCGTGTGTGTGTGTGTGTGTGTTCGTTCAGCTCTCTGTACTCTGGATAGCTGCAGCATGGTTAGGGGGAAAACACAGATGGTTGTTGCTTTTGCTTCTTCCGCCAGACCTGTGTGACCTTTTACACAAAGATAACAGGGTCATCTCTTATACCCAGACCCCCCCCCCAAACAAAAAACTAAAACCCGGCCTGGCAGCTTGGACGGAGGACTTCCCCTCTTTGAGCGGTCTGATAGAAAAATATTACCAGGCAAGCTCCATAACCTTCCTTTTGTGTCTTCACAAGGCTTTTGTCGAATAATTGAGTCGAATCAAGACAGCCCCCTAAAAGACAGGAAATGAAGAGATCTGCGCTCAAATAATATCATATGGCTTGGGAAACTTTTGCACCAATGTGAGCCCCCTTCTTCTTATTGTTGATGTTTGCTCTCAGATTAAACACACTGCAAATACCGTGTTACATAATGTCCACTTTTCCCTGTCCTCCACAAGCCTGGAGAAAGTCTGCCTGCTGGGCAGCATTGTTCTACCCGTATTTTGTTTTCCTGGTTGGTGTTTTGATTTTTTCATTATTTTTACATTTGCAGCAATGTTTTTCGTTTGCCTTTCACGTACATATTGTTTTCTGCAGCACTTTTTTTTCTCATTTGCAGACTGTGCACTGTTTGCATAATTTCTAAATGTGCAGTCGGTTTTTCCCAATGAATGCCTTTTTTGTCATTGAAGCAGGTTAGACCTTGTCAGCCACCGTAGTTTACACAATATGAAAAGCATAAATGGCACGGACTCAAAGTAAACAACAGAGTCCAAGTTCAAGGTAATATGTTGCTAGGTTACTCCGTAATGTGCTTTTAATCATCTGTAGACAACAATAGTGCTCCCCATAAGAAAGGAATCAACTGCACAGAAAACACATACTGCTTTTACAGTTCTCTTCTTTTAACAGAATTTGTTGGCATCAAGAAAAACATAAAATATCACAAGACTTAGCTTTGATCAATTTCCCTCCTATTTAATCTGATTTCAGATAATCCAAAGCTACTCAGTCTGGTACTCAGAATCACTTCAAGTCATGTTTCCCTGGTCATGGAAATCCATGAACACAAGGTGACCCTATTGGAGGCTGTTTATCTAGAAGATCTTCTTTTACTTTCATTCTAAGTAACATCTTCGTACAAGTCCCCCCCCCCCAACTCCACTTTCTTTTGTTTCTTTATTATCCCTCTGTCAGGAACAAACACACAGAGAGAGAAAACACTCCAGGGACATGAGCTGGATATTTGTCCTGTCTCTGGTCAGATATTTTGCTGAGGTGGCTGTGGTCAGGCTCTTGTGTATCCCTCGCACACAGGGTGCCTCAGGGGATGTAGGGTGTGTTGAAGGGGGTGCGAGGGAAGGATGCTTCATCCACAAACTGGAGTGTTTTCTACCAACATCAGCACAAACTACACAGTCAATATTATTTATGAAAGCTGCAAAAAGCACCAAAGCGTGGTATATGCTTCAGTATGTATATTTGATCATGCGATTTATCATGACTACAACGCGCTGGTCACAGAAGTGCTTCAGTCTGGTGTTGTGGTTAAACTGGTGATAATGAAAAAGACGCTGACCTGTGGAGACCTTCAGCATGTGTGCTCATCTGTCTCTTAGCAGGACACAAAGGAGGGAGAGGACACTCACAATAACATTATCTATAAGTAATATCTGCCCGGAGTAATGGCTGTCACTCAACACTGTGTCAGCTCATGTCAATGGGCAGCTATCACCCCATGTGTATCCATAGCAACCTAGAGGTCAAATGGGTCAGCTTTTATAAAATGAACCACAACTGATCGTTACTGTCATTGCAACACATTGGCAGAGCGATATTGCCTGAGTTGTCATTATTTGGCGCTGTGAAAATCCCTCTTGCTCTATCTCCTGGGACTCACTTACTCTCCTCACCGCTCATTGACCTGATGGCCATCGTCTGTAACACACACACACACACACACACACACACACACACACACACACACACACACACACACACACACACACACACACACACACACACACACATACACACACATACACACACACACTTGTTTCTCTGACTGGGTCTTGGCTCTGCTGTGTCGTATTGGTTTATGAATTCAGAACTGTGACGCCTGTGCAATAACAGAGATATAAATGTCAGGTGATGGAGCCACTTAAAGCTAAAGTAGGTTATAAAGATGTATGGGTGTGAAGTGTCTTTTTAAGAGTTGATTGGGTGAAGGCTGTAATATTTTACCATATTTGGTTTGTAGGTGTGTGTGTGCGTGTGCGTGTGCGTGTCTGTATATCTTGGTTAGACAAAATGTGTTTTTTCATTCACCTCTAATAAGAATAAGTGGCACCTAGAGGTGAAGTGAATCCAAATTCAACCCACAGTGCAAAGATGTGACAAAACTTTTTGACATTACTAGATTTATCATATAGGCTTAAATATTTGAAAAGGATTGAAGATTTGTATTGGAAGTAACACTCTTGAAAAAGGTTCAGAGGGACAGAAACGTTATGAATTTTTCTAATAAATTGGTGATGCTTAGTAAGAGTAGTGTGCAGGATTTATTTTCTCTATTGGAAGTATCTAAAAAAAAACATTTAATCTCCCTATCAAAATAAAATTGTGTATATGATGATTGAAGAGATAAATAAAACCATTTACAAAGTACAAGCTTCAGTGCTTTTTTCCATTGTAGATGCAGAAGTCTCCCACTGTGACTGAATCTGTACCTTCAAGCAGCATTTAACATATTATGAGCTCCATTAATACGTTTGTGCTAACACAAACATAAACAGGCAATAACTTAAGAGCTATCCTCCTTGGGGATAACCTGGCTATTGGATTTCCGATCTCCTCGCAATGGACACATGCTTATTGTGCTAAACAAAGCCCTTCTCCCTTTAGCAACAGCACCTTTCAGCTTCCCCCCCCCCACCCCCCCACACCCCCCCACCTCCTGCCTTTGGGAGCGGTGAATCAGTGAAAGGGGATGTGGTCTACATTTATCCCAAGCTGCAGTTTTCATTATACTCATAAGGTGAGGTCAAGGTGCTGAGGAGGGTCTTACAGTGTAGCTGCAACACTACTGTCAGTGAAATGAGATGTAATGTGGCAGAGTGGCATTTATCAAACTATGCATCCTGTCAACAGACAGTGAGTGGGTGGACAGAGACAGGCAGGGAAATTACGCTTTAGGGTGCGACTGAGATGAAACAGTAGATGTCTCAGTTTGATAGCTAGCAGCTTGCTAACAAAGAAACAGAACTCACTTAAGACACCGTCAATAAGGTAGGATTATAAGGCAGGCACGTTTGCACCATAGACTCTATACGCTATAGCACCTAAAGACTAAAGGGGATGACGCAGAGGGACATTTATTAAAGATGTGCATTTTGTAAGTATGAAATTTGATAAGATTAAGGCTCATTGAGCCGATTTTGTTTTGTGCAGCTTTGACCAGTGTCCTCCCCTGCAGAGGACAAGGCTGTCACAATCTCATCTCCGATGTGCATCCATTACTGTGTGTAGTTACAATGAGACGGAGCCACTACAAGGGCAGAGCCAAACACTAACATGATTATGGTAATGGCCAACAGCTACTCCTCCAAATGCCAGGGATGTTCGCTCCGAAAAGACATTTCCTCACAATTAATCAAAACACATAAATAGATATAATGTCGTTGACTTTCACTTCTGGCAGACAAGCGATTGGTGAATGTTTTTGATACCTTCAAAGGTATTCAATCACTGTGATTCATGTGGATGGAGGTCGGGGGGATTTGGCAGGCTACAATACATCATGCCAATATTTAGTTTAAACTTTGTCAGCAAATGTAATTAGGCAGAAGTATAATTTTACATGTGAGAGACCTGTAGCAGATATTTGAAGCATCCATCTCTGTAATTGGGCTACAAAAACTGTGAGGTGGCAGTTTAATTTTGGATTAAACACTCCCAAGGCGTTCCCATTGTGATGACAAACCATGTGAATTAAAACTAGGATCCCCTGACAAGAATTGAAAAACACATGGAAATAAGGGCTTTTAATTATGTAATGTGGCATGAAGAAAAGTAATTAAAGGAGAGTGGCAGTCTGGCTTTGAGCTAAATGCTAACGCCAGAATGCTAAACTGCTTACAATGATAATGTTAACCTGAATATGCCATGCAGATATAATGTAAACCATGTTCACCATCTTAGTAAGCACACACAGGTAAGGCTGGTTGGAATTGTTATCAACTTTGCAGGTAGTTGAATCTGAGAAAAATAAATTTGAAGCTTTTTGTTTTTTTCCCAGTGGTTATCTATTTAATAATCTAGTTAGAACCATGCAGTTGCTTGAAATGATACGAGAGGGACCGCCAGAAACTGACATCCTTATAGCCATGGTCCTAATGTATCAACAAACAAAATGTAGCTTAGATGACATTCTGTTCGTCCAGCACCTAAATGATTGAGTGAAAAAACAGTGCAGCATCATGCAGAATGAAGGACTCTATAATGCATAGCCAAGTGGCAACATCCGGTGTCGAAAAATCAAAACCAATGCGGAAGTGCAAAATCCTGCAGTTCAACAGGTGTCCACTTGAGGCTGGCTCCAAGAGCCCCAGAAGTTACATACACACCACAGTCAAAAAAGATAGTTTTAACTGTAGAAATTAACATGTTTACAGCCTGGTACAAAAAAAAGGAACTAGGTTGATTAGTTATTATCATCATGGGCACACACTGTATGGGCGGTGAATTTTTTAAAAACGCATCCATTTTCATTTTATGCTGGTTAGCCATAGTTAGGCGCGTAGCCGACATGATTGACAGGTGGGTCCAGTGTAGCGGTTGGTCAAGAGGCTTAAAACCTGCCTCAGCTCCAGCTCTCGTTAGGTTGACTGAAAGTTAGGTGGAGGCAGCTTTTCCAGCATGGCGGCTGCTGTTGATGAGCCTCCGTAGAACCCTGCCGTAAAAGGTGACTGATATCACTCATCCTTTTATATTTACATTCATTGTGCATAGCTCATATAGGGCATATAAATGGCAGAGTGTAATATACAGTCGATAAGTAATAAAGAAACCAGGCTACAATTCCAACAAAAGGCAATGATCAAAAACACTGGCAATGGTCCTACACTAGGATACTCATGAGTAACAAATCATGGATGAGGCGACAGAAGTGAACCACGATGAACTGGCAATGTGAAGGAGGACACACAGAGATTAAATATACAGAAAATCAGGGGTAATAAGATGCAGGTGAAGCCAATTGGGGCAGGGTGAGACATAAGGCGGGGACATTTGGTGCATGGAGTACTTACAGAATGAGCTGGATTTTTATTTCATAAACCACATAGATAGTGTAATATGATACAAACCTTAAGCGTTAGGTCTAAAGGAGGTTTCCTAACAGTGCTCTATCTACTCGACATCCTCCCGATTGGTTCTTCCGCTTCTGAGGGAAGCAGCAGTCACCCAGACAGGGTGTTAATTCCAGCAGCTCGTCCTGTGAGCCACCAGCCTCTCACACATTTACCACCTCAGCACATACGCCTGGTGATCTAATGTATGCATGATCAGTCAGGCATGTGCTTAGTAAGACTTTGTCCTCAGAGACAGATGGTTTACACCTCTTTCGATACCACCTTCCCTTCATCTCATTTTCAAAACAGACGTGTTCGACAGACTATATAGCACCTTTCTCTTTTGCTCGTTTCGTTTCCTTTTAATTGCTGCATCTCTTCTCTATCACACCTTTTTCTTTCTGTTGAGAAAATGTTAAGAAGAGGAGGTGCTTCTTTGTGAGGTTAGAGTAGCGCTCTGGCTGAGGGCTTCCATTAAAGTCACAAAGCCAATCTTGTGCTCATCCACCTGAGGCTGGACCAACAGGAAGGACTAACTTCCAGCCTGAGAGGCCGTTATACATGTTTCATATAAACTACCCGAGAAATCTTGTTTATGTTCCTGGTTTCAGGCAATGTGAAAATTTCGAAACCACAGTAAGGGATTATATTTTCCACTTTTTACCCCGTTTATGTCTTTATTGCTTTCCCTGTAGCGCATGTATTGGGATTTTTTCTATTACCACCAGGGGACAAATAAAACCAAGCCAAATATACAGCTCTTATCAAACAGTAGCTTAAGGGTGCCGGTGATTCAGCAGGAGACTGCACTCAAAGATAATACACCTTACATTATTACGTTATGTATGATAATGAAAAAATATGGCATCGGAACAAATGCATTTATTGGATTTGTAACCATTCATATCAAAGCATGTACAGTGTGTTGTTCTTATCGTATGGCTGCAGAGGATGCATTAAATACAACTCACTGAAGTCAAGGCAGTGCTGGATTTGGTTTGAACATCAAAAGGTTGTGAATGGTTTGTGTTTATTAGCAACAGAGTGCAGCTTAGCCATGATAGAGTGTTATTGATCATCCATCAACAGCCCCAAATGCAAAATCCTCATCTTGACATCTGTGATTGAAGTCTTTCCAGACATTTTTCCTGTGGGCTGTGTGTTGCTCAAGATTCTCGATTTTTATTTGTCACATGCTCATACAGATGTGAAGTGAAATGTAATGGTTGTAAACTACAAATTGTCAGTGATGTAATACTGGATTTATAAGATAAAAATGTAATTTCCTCCCAAAAATCCACATTTCATGCTGCAAACATGACTGCCATGTGTTTGAGGAAACAAGATTTGAATCACACTACGTCCTAATTAAGTTCAGTCTCATAAAGCAGCAGGGTAACTGCAGCACAGATGTGTTACATTTACTAGAAAAGACCAGCAGAGCCAGGGGGACTAGCTGAATTTTTCAGATGGGTATTTCCACTTTCAACCTCTGATGCCTTGCAATGATTACATTTATCTATTTAAAATGTATTTAACCAGGAAAAACGTACTGACTCATCTCTTTTAAAAGTGTCTGCATGGGCTGCAACACCTTTTAACAAAGTCATACAACACAGGTCAACGTATCGGGTCATAGATCAGAAAGATTAGTCAAAGCATCTACAACCTGATGCATTGTCCTCCAACACGTTCAGTCTATTTTTTTTTAACAAGATGGGAAGGGAACCAGCAGCTCCCCCAGACCCAAAACCGACTGCAGCAGATTCAAGGCAACAGCAGGAGAAGTTACCTGAAACCCCTTTCACCCATTTCCAGATGCACTTTGGGAGAACAGACAACAGTTTGAAAAGGTGTATTTGCAAAGTTAAGACTGAAATTGGATTTGCATCTTCTGAGGTTAAATACTTTTTTTTTTTTTTTTTTTAAATATAGCTTAATGCTAATGACAACCATTTATGCCCTGCTGCGAGAAAAGATTACTTTACTCTGAAAAGAGTCAAGTTGTTCAACTGTAGGAAGAAAATGTGTAAAATGCAAATAGATAGTCCAACAGACCTGCCCGAAGTGCTTTACTAAGTGTTTGCAGTAAGATTGAAGTAGATGACTGTGACAAAAAGGCAGCAATTCTGCTCTACATATACCTGTGTGCACACATGGTTTGTTGTGGAAATGAGGGAGACATCTGGCAGGAGACTTTTAAAGTCTTTGACTCAGTGATCTGAAAATGCATTTTGTGGAATAGCAAAGGTAGGGTGCACATGCAATGCGTATAATGGACAACAACAAATCTAATTAATTAACAATATTTTCAATGAAGTTATAAGAGATTATAGATTGGGAATGTTTAATCGTTGTCTTCTGTAAAAACTGTATGGAGTAATTCTTCCTTTAAGGGTTTCCTTTTGTCTTCTGTTTTCAATTTCAAGGGACAATAACTGTAAAACCCACTTGGCTCTTCAACAAAAAGTTTCCCAGCGGCAGAAGATTTCAAGGATTTCATTTAGGATCAAGCATTCTGATGACTTTGTGCCAACAGTTATGATCACTTGAAGAATCATTATCTACTTCTACAGAGAGTTATAAACTTAATGACTCAGCATAATCCCATTTCCTTCTTCATTATTAATCCGTTCCTCAGCAGCGGTTATCAGGGGGGAAATCTGTTCAATATGAATGGTTTTTTTTATCATGTTTGTTTCAGTCACTGCAAGCTGTTCACACTGCCTGAGTAGCAAATACTCAACAGACGGAGGAATGCTGGCTATCGTGAAAACTATCTTTCTCTCAGAAAAAAAAGAAGGAAAATCTGTACCTTCATATCTTACAGTAAAAGATACAACATCCTACAGGAGGAAGAATCATTTTAAACATCTAGCTTTAAACATGAGGTGTACAAGCTGTTGTCTCGACATTCTATGTAGACCTAAAACATTTAGGACAAAGCCAACCTGCATGTGAGTATAAAATAAAGACAAGACTTTCATCAAATTCAACAATCTTGTATGCAACTATCTCCCTAAAGCATAACTCAGAATATTTGTCCTCAGATAGCCTTTGACCTAGAATTGAGCGTAGGTTAAGACTACAGTGCAAGCTGTTTTTGGAAAAGCTGTTAATCCCCCTTAGATGAGGTGTAGCGAGGGAGTGTTGGACGGTGATGGAGGCTTAATAAAGCTGCCCCCACATCCACCCTGCCGTCTGCACCGAACACACCCACGATTTACTCTCTTTATTATCTCGGCGGAGCATTTCATTTCCCAGCATTTGTTTGGGTTAGTGGTACAAGCAGGTGGGTGTCAGGACCGGCAATCACTCAGGGTGATGCTGGCAGACAGTGACATATGATGAAGTCTCCAATGAAGCTGAAGGGGAGAGAGAGTTAGAACTATGGAGAGAGAGAGAGAGAGAGAGAGAGAGAGAGAGAGAGAGAGAGAGAGAGAGAGAGAGGAAAGAGAGAGAGAGAGAGAACAGAGTTATCCTCTGTTTAGTATGATGAGACCCCATCTGGCGGGGGTTTAAAAAGGGAATGTGTTAAATATGAATGTGTGGGTGTCTGTTGATCATGTGATGCCATTACTTCTGTGAGAAGCTGATAAAAACACCACTTGGCCACCACCTTAATAAATAAGTTAACACCCAAATTGTTTTTAATTAAGATCTCATTTCGGTTGTGCTCTGATGAATTAATGATGGTGGGTTGGGGAGAACACTGAGCTCCATACTGGCTGGCAAAGTGCTTCCATCCACACGGAGGGGACGCTCTGTTATGTCATCAAACTGAGCTAAATCTGAGATAATGTGGAGTAAAACCTCATGAAATGAAAACGGTTACGGTTGAACTATTTTATTTCCTACAATTCAACACCAAATATGTTACATTTCTTTTTTATACTGCAGGAAATGTTTTCAATCAGGAATGATAGCACAGTTCTCAACATTATACCATCAGCTTTTGCTGTTTGGCCTAACTGTTTTTGGCTAAACTACTTTTGTCTCTGACCACCTCAAGCATCTTGTTTTGGTAACATCTCCATATCCCTAATCACGACAGTAAACTTGTAAAACAAAAGTCATTATTATCAATTGTAAGGATTACCAACACTTCATGTATAAGATCCAATGTGTGATGAATTTGATTAAACTGCATTTTTCTTTTCCTGGTATTCACTTGAGTGATGAATTAAACAGGCGTGCGTGTCTCCTCCACTCAAAGATGTTAACAAGCAAACTGTCACATCATAAAATCATTATGATTGTTTAATGTGGTGATACAAATCATGGAATAAACTGTTATCCTACAATGCAGGCTGCACAGAGAAACAGTCGTATTAAAAGTGAAGAGGAAAACATAAATAAATAATGTAATGATTCATTAATGTGTGATATGTCAACATGAGTAATACTGTGCATATCTGTTCTTCAACTAACTGCCTCTGCAGTTGTGATTATGGTCTGTCGCTACGTATAAAGCAGAGAGGAGAATAAATGTGAATATGACTCTTTTTATTGTGTGATAGCCAATCCTATAAAGCATTATGAGTGCATATAAAACTCATTCATTGTTCCTGCTGATAGAACATCTAAATCTCACTGAGCTGCAGAGAACTGCGATATTACGAGGCTAAAACCCGCATCTTGATGTAATGAAGTTGTTTTGACAGAAGTACATGTTTTCCTATAGGTGTTACTTTTACAATGCAAATCTCACAGTCCATTTCCCTCTGAGGGCTGCGTGCTGCCAGGTGCTCTGCTGTTTATTACTTTGGAGCGGGATAGTGAGAGATTTCATGATGCTTTATCTCCTGAAACTGTTTCATTTAAATCCCTCATGTAAACATCGGAGTCCGCTGACAGACGAGATGAAGTGTTGCTGCTGGTATCTGTAGTCCTATCGCTGGTTCAGAGCCCTCCAGCCTCTCTCCTCAGTCATGTTCTCAGTGCAGAGGAAGGATATACCCCACATCCTCCAGCACCACCCTAGCATGAAACTGATCAAGGAATACAGTGTGCACGGTAAGAGATGAGGCATCTAACATCTTAGATAATACAAAACAGACGTTTCAAAACACCTAAATAAGTTCATGAACAGTGAAATGCTATCTGTTGCCAGTCCAATGCATAAAATACAAGAAACTATTCAATTATTACTGAGAGTCGAAATATCAAAAGATATGTATTTATACCACACCAAACCCCTTCCCCACCATCAGCTCAGGAGCGCCTGCTGTGGGCAGCTCTGACATCTCTCCAGTGCATGTCCATAGGATCCTGTTTGTGCATGTGTGTATATTTCAGCCTATGTGTGTGTTGCATGACTTACAGAGTGTAAAAACAGAAATTTCCCCTTGCGGGGATCAATAAAGTTAATCTTGATCTTAATCATGAGTTCAAGCAAAGATGGAAACAAATAAAAAGTCAAAGGTAATATTGATATTATCCTTATTTATTGACATAGTCAATCCATTTTTTGTCACACATTTTTCTGCATCAGTAGATTTGGTTGAGAAGATAGAGAATGAGATAGAGAACTCTCTCTTTCCTTCACTGTATCATGTGTGAATAATTTTAAAGCATATTTAACATCAGAGCTCTTGAGGCGAGCATCTGGGTATTATGTCTGATTGGGTAGGGAGCACTCTGCATTGTACTTGTTTCTGTTATGAAACTTTACTCATCTGATGTCTCTGGATAAAACAGTAAAACAAAACATTTTATAAGGAAAAAGTGAGCATACGTTTCACTTGTTCCTTCTCAGTCAGGGTCTGCATCCTGCTCAGATGGAAAACCTAAACCTTGAAGTGTATTTTGTTTGTCTCTGCAGTGTGTCTCACTCCTGTGAGGAAATTCTTGGTGACTGCTGACAGGCTGGATTGTTGTCCCCCACAATAGACAATGTCTCCTTTTAAGAAGACTGGCTGAATAGTGATGGAAGAACAGTAGGAATGGCAGGTCAGGAAGTGTGCTGAAGAGGACAGGAAATAGGAAGCGCGAGCAGGAATAAACGCTGTTGAAATAGCTGGAGGGAAATTTCCGTTTCACTGTCTTAAGATTCTCCTGCAAGCTTTCCTCCGCTGTCCTTGAAAGACACGGAGAGCAAGCCTTGAATAAAGACCGAAGATCTGAAAGAAAGAATCATTGATACCGTTGAAATATTTACACTATACTGATACATATTAAACATGCAGCAGCAAATGTCTGAGTAATATATTGAAACAAGTTCTAGGGGCATTCCCATGAAGATTCAATCCTTTGATATCAGACATTACCTGTACTGGTGTCTATACTAAAGTTTGTGCTCTGACCAGAACGTGCTAGCAGCATCAATGTTGCTTCACTTTGCATTGTGTCTGTAAAACTCTGCTACAACCTAAAAGCTCACTATTCAAAACACTTTATTTTCATTTGAAGCTTTTGATTTTTAACCATTTATTAAAAACTTAACTGCTTGTTCCTTCCTACTGACCATAGTCATCTTTTTTTTCCCAGCAAATCATTACATCAAAATGTCCATGTTTGTCGGATGATAAAAATCAATAACCACATGTTTTTTCAGTCTTTTTGATGACTGTGATTCAAATTTGAAAATGGAAAAATACTGAGTCTGCACATCAAAAGCTGCCCCAATTAAATTAAATTTAATGGAAAAATCACCATATGTAACGTTTCGGGCCCTCACCCTTCATCAGACAGCATCTGTGAGTCAGATTTCTTCTCTTATTGTCTCTCATTTTTATTCTTATCTATTATAAGCATATCTATTTTTAAATGACTTTTGTTCAGTAAAATGAATAGCCATGTGGACTTTTATGAAACCTTTTGTTGCATTTTACTTGACTAGTCAAGAGTTAAGTATAAACCAGAAATGTTTTTTGACTTGTAAGTGTTCATCTTTTTAAATTCTTACATACATAAGCAACACAACTTTTACTCTTGTTTTTGCTGTATCAATGTGTTAACACAGAGACTTAATGAAAAACCAGCATTGCCAAACAATGTTGTCTTAAAAGGGAAATTAAACTAAAGTTGTGAAGTACAGAAAATGTATAAATGTCAAATCTGTTGCAGTTTTAGGATTAAGACTTTAAACTTTGTGAAACACAAATCAGTGAAGTGGTCAAATGTATCAGCCTGACTGCACAAAATGAACAAAGTAACCATGTGTTCAACAGTTTTTAAGATCTTTAGTTTTTTTTTATCCATCTTCAGGACAGCTCCAAACAGCATGAAAATAAAAAAAAACTATGTGCAGCAAGATGATGGCAGGTCCTCCACCCCTGCAGGCAGGAAGCTCCAAGCACAAATTGTCTGTGGGGTTCTGCCCATCAGAATCAGGAAGAACAAAGTGCAAACCAGCAGTGACACCACACCCCACACACTGGGAAGATGGATTGTGTTCCCTGAACACCTTTGCGATGCTGCAACAACCCCATGTAAGATCTGATCCTGCATACCACCTCACTTTGGGACAGCAAATGTGACGTTGGCAGAGAGGAAAGTAGCATTTGTAATAGTAGCCATGATGTTAGTTAGCCCATTATAAGCTGTTGTAATGAGTTATAGTAAAGACATTTTGGGTTAAATACCTAAAGAGAACAGGACAATATCAAAACCTGCAGCAGTGAACCATCAAACACAACATTAATGTATTTTCACAGCTAAAACAATCTATTGTCTTGGCAATACACTCCAGGTAATTTCAGTTAAAGGTAAACGCATCCATCACATTTGAAATCATTTAATAAATACCCCACATATGGAACATGTATCCTGCTTATATGTCCTGCTTTGATACAAAAGTAACCAGGAAAGGGCCTTTTTTCATTACAATCTAATCAGACAGACTTCACACATCACATCATTAGGATGCACTACTTCACAATATAATCTCATAATTTATAGAGATAACACGTGAGGGAGCACAGACACACACTTACATATATTTGGATCATATAGCAAGACAACACAGTTTTGTTGAGTGTATATGGAGAGTCTAATTACATTATGAGCAGTGGCAATAAATCACTGGTCTTAATCAAAGCAATACAACAGAGAGAGTCATCAATCACTTACTACAGCACAACACAACATGAGCCTGTAGCGTCTCCTTGTCTTCTGCCTGGCAGCTCTTCTCCTTGCCTAACATGGGACACATGGCTGACACTTTATCATTAGCACAATCAACACCACTTTGGAAGTCCTGACGGGGAGCCATCAAGTAGCAAATGGATATGGAGATGTATGAGGCCATAAAGCTGACAAACCCTGATTCTCATGTCAATGCAAGAAGAGGTTATACATGCAATGAAAAGCAGGATTTGCTTCTCTGTTTTCCTTTGAAGAAGACACTAAATATAAGCCAGCTCCTCTGAGGTTCTGCTCCATGGCAAGGTGTCAAATACCTGCCTGCCATGATCAAGTATTTCAAGCTTGGGGGGCTTTTCAAGTGGGGAAACTTCAATCTCTGCGTAGACACCTTAACTGTGGTTGGCTGTGATGGATGGCAGAGAGGGTCACGTCAAAGGCACCGTGGTGACATTCAGAACGTTGCTGCTTCAGGTAGAGAAATGACAGATGGCATTTCAATGGAATCCATAAAAATGTGTCAACACTGGAAGATGTTTTGACTTCTTGTCCTCTGCTGCCCTACTTCAGAGCTTGTGTACATTCAACAAGAATCAATGCTTTAGACCTCAAAAATACAGCTAGAAGCAGAACCAATAAAGGATTGCCTAACCTGAACATTTGGGCACCATCCTATCTATTTAAGTGTCCTTGTGCAAAAATCCCACGGCAATGGTCCTCATTCATAATAACTAGTTTTAAGTGTCTTGAGGGCTACACCTTCCATATTTTTTGATGAGATTTTATCACATTTCCCTGCTGTTTAAATTGGGAGCACAGCTGAGGTAAAATGAAAGAGGACAGGACAGACAGTGAAAGAGAGAGAGGGAGGGAGGGAGGGGAGAGAGAGAGAGAGAATGACAGCGATAGGGCAAGGATGGCAGGCAATCAGCTATGAAGGACATGGCCACAGCAATTATTTTAAGTTATCAGTTTTCATAGGCTGTCATTCGGAACATCTCATTAAAAATCTGAAGAAAAAAAAATCCACCAAACTCTTCTGATTGTTACAACTAAGGGACACTGCCGCCATATGCTCCCTCACACACTAGCACACATATTATCCAAAATGTGGATAATAATTTCAGGGTGCCATGCAATCAGCACATCAGGTGGATCTTCATTGACCTCTGGAAAAGGTATCTCCACCATGTTTCCTTTAATACAAGAGGAGTGTCAGACATGCAGGTGGATTCATTATGTTCATGTGCCCACAGGCATGTCTCTTAAAATGCAAAGAAACCAAGTCCAGGTTTATTAATCATTCTATAATGAGAGATTAAACACCAAGATTCATTAGTACAACGTGGACACAGTAAATCAAATACTTGAGGGAGACGTCCTAACTAGAAAGGTCGTTAAACTTAATTACATGATTCCAGATTTGATGTCTTATTCATGCTAAGTGCCCTGCACAGCAGTTCACAATTAAAGCAGTTCAAGGCTATACATATGTACAGTAAGGTATTTTTTTTAATTGTAAAAGCAGTTGCTCTTTTAAGATTTGTATTACAAATGTACTACAATACTTCTAATGCCACTACTACTACTACTACTACAAATAATAATAATAAAACCACAAGAAATATTGTAAATAAAGTGTAAGATGGAGTTATTTAAAAAGTGACATCATTCAGGCCAAAGAAAAACATGATTAGCGTCTGCTTTGAAGCAGGCTCATTTCATGCAAATGGGCCATATTCTCTCATTCTGTCTCTCTCTGACTGTTAACTTGTTTTATAGATAATTGCCAAAGTTTTAGGGCTGAACCATACAGAGCAAAGCAATTATCATGTAATTACTAGTGGAGTCTAGTTAACTCTCTTTGCTGTTGTTAATTCTTCTGCTCAAGTGTCTTGCAACATCTAGGCTATTGCACGTAATAGAGTCAAATTTTGGACAACTATGCTAAAAACAATCTTTGACCTTTAAAATGTGGTCAAAATGAGTAAAACTGATAAGTAAACTGATGACTTTATTAACATTGAATGAGTCTATTTTTAATTGCACTGTTTAATTTTGATTCGTCTAGGAGTATTCTTTAAATCTTTTTTTAGGGTTAATATATAGGTATGTATGGGAGGGGGGCGTCGGTTTTTGTGGTTAATTTGTAACAAATGTTTCATGTCATGTATGTCTTTGTAACCTGCTACTGGATACTTTGAATTTCTCTCGGGATCAATAAAGTATCTATCTATCTATCTAGCTATCTATCTATCTAATACAGAGGGGAAATGCTGCCACCGTTTGGATTATTGTTGTATTTGCAGTGAATTACCGTAAGTGGACCTTAATTTTGCTGCATTCAATACTATCGGATTTATTAAAAGCAAATCAAGCTGTGTGTCTAATTGTAAATAATCTTACATAAACGTAATCCTACTCAAGTCCTATCTGCAAACAAGAAAGATCTGTTGGTCTTAAATGAAAAAAAATCCAAACCTACATCTGTGCTTGGGCGCTTTTTTTTTTTTTTACTATCATTGCCATTGACAATCCATATTTACTATCGCTAACGTCGGTCATTGAAGGTACATTAGTAACCAAACATGGCGGACGCGGATGAGCAGTAAGTAGCTGCCGAAGAAACAAGCAAGAAACAGTCATTAACTGCCCGAAAGATGCCTTCAAATCTCCTTAACCAAGAAAGCACAGCGTGAATGAAACTTCTTTTATTCTCTCTTTTTAGGGAGAAGAAAAGAAGGAGAGTAGAGGAGCTGACTGAGAAGTTAGTGATGAATTGGAAGGTTTGAGGTTACTTGACAGGAGAAAGGTTAACGTAAGCTAGCTGAAGAAGCTAACTAACTCGATAGTGGTTGTTCACAGTGCACTGAGGTATGGTAGGGACACAACCCCTGCTAGTTGTACAGGTACAGGTGTTCATTAAAGAGTGTTATCATTACTCTATGTGAAAAGATTACTATACCTTCTCACGGTTGCTAGCTGTTTACCTAGCCTAGCAACCGGGAGCTGCCCAGGTAAGAGAGAAGTAATAATAAAGTCAGTGTCAGTAACGCCCACCTGTCAGACATGTGCAGGTTCACATCGTTTTCATGGTGTGATTAAACATCAGAGAGTTACACTTGTTAGAGCAGAAGCTGATACAGTATAAAGGGTAGATCAAACATCCAAACACAAGTGAATGAATGAACAGTAGTCCATGTCTTTTAACTCTGAGGTTAATGCATGTTCTGCTGTAAACTGTGAATATTATCCTGACTGTATCACATTATCGAGTCTGCTGTTAGTTTTTGCACAATTTCATCAACACTTTCTGTGCATCATTAAATAATTAAGTAGTGTGCTTTGAAATGGTCACATATGACTCTGATGATACGTCCTAAATATACGTATTGTTGTCTTCAGGATGATGGTTGATGGATTTAGTGGCAGAACATGTGAGTCGGAGGGCCAATGGAACCACATCAAAAAGTTTCTGGAAAGGTCGGGGCCCTTCACGCATCCTGACTTTGAACCTAGCACAGAGGTAACAGTCACATCGATTAATTGGTTGACTTTTCTTGCCATTTGATCGGTGGTCTTTTATTTGTCTAATATCGCATTTCTTCATCCACTTACCACAGTCGTTGCAGTTTATGCTGGAAACCTGCAAAATCCTAGTGATTGGTGCTGGTGGACTGGGGTGTGAGCTGCTAAAAGACCTGGTATGATCACCAACATTATCAATATTTGGAAGGTATCATTTTTGCTGTACTTAATGGCTAAACGTGTTTGTTTTTCTACACTTCTTTGCTCAGGCTTTATCAGGCTTTCGAAACATTCAAGTTGTGGACATGGACACCATTGATGTTTCAAACCTGAATCGTCAGTTCCTCTTTAGGTCAGTAGAATTAACTCATAAATTAAATGTACATTTCTGACCCTTTTAATCAGTATATGTTTATTTTGTAAGGAAGCAGATATATTGACTTGATGTGTATAATTTTCAACAGGCCAAAAGATGTAGGCCGGCCCAAGGCGAATGTTGCTGCGGATTTTATCAACAATCGCATACCCGGATGCTGTGTAGTTCCGTATCCTTTTAATGCAAACACATTCTTTAGTTTTGATTGCATAATATGAAATGAAAATGCCAAAACCACAATGTTCAATCAAAAGGTTGAAAACAGCTAGCCATATCAAGAGTCACTATTAGTCACTGTTAGATCAGGCCCCATGTGCGGAGGCTAGACCACCAAGCGTAAGGCCTGGGTTCAAGTCCTCCTGATTTCCTACTCTGTCTGCTGTATATTATCTTTAAAAAAAAAGACAAAAAGCCCTGACTCACAATTTCACAGTGTGGACATATTTGAACACAAGTGAGCTTTCTGTCCAACCATGAACTTTTCCTTAATGCTTTGTGCAGACATTTTAAGAAAATTCAAGACTTTGATGAAACATTCTACAGACGTAAGTATGATTGAGGCCGTTTAGTTGCATCTTTCCTAATGTCTGGTTGGAAGGGGTCTAAGATTCAGTCAGCTTGAAATCTGCGTAAAGTGGTGCATTTGACTGTTACTAAAAATGACACATGACAAATATCATCTAAAATAAGTTTTAGATGATATTTCATTCCACTTGCAGCATTATAATGCACTTCAGTATATATTTGTTTAAAAATATTTATTCAAACCTCCTCTGCTTGGACTGAATTAATGGATCCTTCTGTCTTCTAGAATTTCACATTATTGTCTGTGGACTAGACTCAGTCATTGCCAGGAGGTGGATGAATGGTATGCTGGTAAGTTGTGTTTACTTCAGCCTTTGTCACAGTCTTTTTTCCTTTTCAACTCCATCAGTTTGGTAAATTTGCATTGCATAACACTTACACCCCAAAGTGATGCAGTTGAAAGATGTTTTGGTAAAACAAACATATTTCATGCAATCAAGTGTGATCCCTGTGTCTTTCTATGCAGCTGTCTCTGCTTGTGTATGAGGATGGTGTCTTGAATCCAGGTTCCATCATCCCTCTGATTGATGGTGGGACAGAAGGCTTTAAAGGCAATGCCAGAGTCATCCTTCCTGGCATGTCTGCCTGCATTGACTGTACCCTTGAGCTTTACCCTCCTCAGGTGAGAAAGCTTTTTTTTTTTTTTTTTTTTTTAAATAGAAGATGTTTAAAATCAAACCTTGTTTTAAGTGTATGTGTCAGTCCTAAAATACACCTGCCTTTGTAGGTCAACTTCCCCATGTGTACAATAGCCTCCATGCCTCGTGTGCCAGAACATTGCGTCGAGTACGTTCGGATGCTGCTGTGGCCCAAAGAGAAACCATTTGGAGGTATGAAATCTCATTGGAGTTGTAAATAATTTTGTTGTTGCTTTTTAAGATTACAGTTATCCTTCAATATCAACACAGCATTTTTAAAAGTAAGTTTTATATGTGTGTCTCTTTGTGTGAATTAGATGGTGTGGTCCTCGATGGAGATGACCCAGAACACATCCAGTGGGTGTACCAGAGATCTTTGGAGAGAGCAGCAGAGTTCAACATAACAGGAGTGACATACAGACTCACACAGGGTGAGCACATTGAGCACACCGATCTGTCACCACCAGAAATGTCTTTCTTTATTTGAGCTCCACTAGGAGATGAGCCAAAGTACACAAGACCAACTGAGCTGTTGCTATAATTATAATTTTTTAAATTCTGGAATCTTAGACTGTGACCTAAATATATTTTTGTTAAGTAAAATGACTAAGGATTCCAACAAAAATGTCTTCCTGATGCCCTGTTTTGCAGATTGATCAAGCTTTGATTTCTGCAGTTTTCCATTCAAAATAATAATCAACACACATATTTATCTACTATGGCCTACTGTACTTCTGTGCTGCAGGTGTTGTGAAGAGAATAATTCCAGCTGTTGCATCCACAAATGCTGTCATAGCTGGTAAGTTGTTTGAACTGAATTACAATAAAGATGCCTAAGGAAAGACACATTATCGTGGTATTGTTTATGAAAGATTGTATTCCCTGCTATAAAAGAGTTAAACATTTACAAACAGGCCTTGGTATGTTGACTCAAAGCAAGCAGACAAGTCTTCCAGGATGTCAACTTTTTATTTGTTTCTTTTGTTTGATCCAGCTGCTTGTGCCACTGAGGTTTTCAAAATAGCATCAAGGTGAGTTTGCATGCTCTGCTACTCTGCCAAGCCCACAAAATGAAGATGTGTTTACACATGTGCCTCTCACTGTTGTGTTGTATTATTAACTTCTGCTTTTGCATTTGCAGTGCCTATATACCTCTTAACAACTACATGGTGTTCAATGATGTTGATGGCCTGTACACCTACACTTTTGAAGCAGAACGGAAGGTTTGTCATGGATATTCATTTATCAGCTCGTACTTGCCTGATCAATACAATCAATGAAGTTCATTTCTATTGTCTTGAATGAAGGAAAATTGTTCAGCCTGCAGCCAAGTTCCCCTGGACCTGAACTTTTCTCCATGTTCCAAACTCCAAGAGGTTTTGGACTACTTCACTGACAGTGCCTCCCTGTACGTTGGCTTTCCTAATAACAATCTATAACCAATAAGTACTCTGTACCACTCTTAATTATGCTTATGGTCCTATTTTTTTTATATATGGTCTTCAACAGCCAAATCTTTTATTTTTTCAGACAAATGAAATCCCCTGCCATAACGGCAACAGTGGAAGGAAAAAACAAAACGCTATATTTACAGGTATTTAGCCTTTGATTTGTTTTTGGTTAATTATTAAGAAAGGTGTCCTGATGAAATAAGGCAATCATGCAAGTTTTGGTGTGAGCTGACTTTCACCTGGTGTTTTGTGTTACAGTCTGTCGCTTCAATTGAGCAGAGGACGCGGCCAAATCTGTCCAAAACCCTAAAGGGTGAGCTCCTTTATTTTCTGAGACGTTTGCTAGAAATGGCAACGCCTATGTTTGATGGAATAAACCGAGTTAAACATGCACATTGACTTGTGTTCTGATATATGAACATGATTTTTCCAGAGTTGGGCCTGAGTGACGGACAAGAGTTGGCTGTAGCTGATGTCACCACACCTCAGACCATGTTGTTCAGACTCTGCTTCACCACTTAGGAAAAACTCCAGCGCTCCCACCACCAGTTGATGTCATTCTTGTTTTTTTTTTTTTTTGCCAACTATCACCTGATGCAGGGTAATTAAAGCAGCCTAATAACTAGAAAAGTTTACACTGTATGATTTCACAGTGTAAATGATTGTTGCTGATTTCTTTGTTTTAATGTACTTGTTGACTTTAGTACAGTTTTTTGCACTGAAAAGCCAAATCATAACATGTCATGTTTTGGTGATACATTTTCTGCAAATGTTACAGATTTCTGCGTTAATGTTTTATCTGCACTACAATCTAAGTTGTGCTCTCTACAAAGAAAGAGACAAGCAGGAGTTACTTTGGAAAGAAACCTCTGTATGTGTGAATATTTATTATTTTATTCTGAAAGTTTTTTAGTTGCAGTAACCACTGAAGCGGTACATGCCCGACATTGAAAATGATATGTGAACTGGAATAAAAATGTTTTTCTTATTACTTTCCTGTGTTATTTATGTCCATGCATATACTGTATGTGTGAGTCCAGCTTTAATCCCGTTTCATCTTTAGTAGGTATGATTTGGAGGAGTTTTATTAGAAAAACTTTATTTAGAGTCATGTTGTTTACATGTAGCCTATCAATTCAATTCAATCAATTTTCAGTCTATTTACCTATATATTGAAACACATAGGCTCAAACGTTGTAAAATATATGTTCCACATTTGCCAGTATATAAATAAAAAAATGTAAGCCTGTCTCAGAGCAGTCAGACCGGATCGTGACGTCATGCTGCTACGTGGAAAGGAAGAAGATAACAGGCTAATGCTAGCTGCTACAAGTTGAGCGACCAAAACAAACGATGACGGCGGAGCAAAGGAGCCGGAAATCTTGGATTTACTATAGAAATTCGCTTTGTTTGATGGGCTGGATGCGATTTAGATAAACCTGTATTTCTACATGACTGACTTTTAAAACATGTTGGGATATTAAGAGCCAGCTGACCGGTTTCTCGGGCTGTGTCTGGGATTGATGTCCCCTGTACACTAACGTTATGCGTTTGCTAACCTACAGCTTTGCTAGGCTGTAGCTGGATGTCAAAGAACCTTTTTCTGTACTCAACATACATTTTAATTAACAAAATACTGCTCGCAGCAACTTATCTTGGCAAACGAAGAACACAATGTCAGTAAATTTGACTGCTTAGTGTGGGTACGCCGAGTTCCCTTTACTGTATGATCCGTGAAACCTTTACTGAACTTGGTGATAGCTAGCTAGCTAGCTATAGAGGCAAAATGAGTTGGTTCAATACATCTCATTTGTCTAGCTTCGCTAAGCAAGCTTTGACAACAGCTCAGAAGTCAATCGACCGGGTTCTGGACATCAAAGAGGAGGACCAATGGGGTGACACAGTTGTTATGCCTTATGATGGTAAGTAATGCAAAACACCATGATAAAAGCCTCCAAATAAACAGGTTGGATTACTTTTAAAACTGTTTGATTCTCCCCTGTCAGATGTTACAATACCTGAGAAGCTGTCATTAAGTGGAGGGTGGGGGATGACTCAATGGGAAGCACCACCTGAAGAAAAGACCACAACTCCTCCTACCTCTTCTGAGGCCATCACTACTCCTGTCACTCGCACAGTTGTGGATGAAACCGAGAACTTTTTCAGTGCCTTTTTGCCACCGGGAGACGTTCAAGTCGTCCCCAAATCCCAGGTGGTCTCGGTGCCCCCTACTAAATCCCAAAGGCGGCCTCGGGAAAAGGAAGAGAAAAACATTGAGGCTGTGGTCCAAAAAGAAGTGGAGACTGACGAGTCAGCACACAGCGCTGATGAGAGTACTGAGAATCAGAGAGCTTTTGAGATCCAGCCAGCGGACCCTGAGTCCTCCTCACCCACAGCAACTTATGCAGACACTGTTCTCCTGGAGCCTGTTTCTCCTGCTTACTCGTCAAGCGATTCTGCTTGTAACACTGATATCAAAGAGAGCAGTTTAGAAACAGATGTTAGCTTAAAGGAATCTGAAAACTCCATAACAGAGACACCACAGAATCCATGCGATCTCCAAATTGAGCAGGAAACCATAGATTCTTCCGATCCTTCTGCTGTCAATTCTGGCGCTATAAGCTCTACTTCTCCTAATCCGTCACCTTCCCCTTCCGCTAAAGAAGGACTAGTAGAGCATAAAGACTCAAAGGTGGAGGACCGTCAAAGTGATACCCCTTCTCCTCCGGTCAGTGCTTTCTCCTCAGGAACCTCAACCACCAGTGACATTGAAGTGCTGGACCATGAGTCTGTGTTAAGTGAGAGCTCGGCCAGTTCCAGACAAGAAACAGGTGAGGGCAAGGCTGGCCTACACCTGATGCAGGGCTCTTTCCAGCTTCTCTCTGCCTCAACCTGTGGAGATTTCCCCCGCCTGGAGGATTATTCCAAACTCACAGAGAGCTGCGGTTCTTCCTCAGATGCGTTTGAGCGCATCGATTCCTTCAGCGTGCAGTCATTGGACAGTCGGAGCGTCAGTGAGGTGAACTCAGATGATGAGATCCCTGGCAGCCGGACACTCGCGTCTGTCACTGCGGGCCCCGCTCCTTTGACAGTGTCGTCGGCTGTATGTGAAAAGCAAGACGATGGATTGGTGGAGAAGGTAGAAGAGGGGAAAGATGAGGAGGAAGACAGCTTCACAGAGCCAATGAGGGAGCAGTCGCTGGATGAGATGGAGGAAAGTGGACGGAGTGCGACGCCTGTTAATAGTGAACAACTGGAAGAGTTGACGGAACAGGAATGTGATGCTAATGTCACACTGTCGGATGCTACCTGCGTAGCTGGAGAGACGATCATCCCACCGATCACTGAAGACATGAAAGGTTTCTCAACAGCTCAGATTTTGGAGCTTCAAAAGGTAGCATTTGTTCCTATCAGTCTTTAAGTATCATGTGTAGGATTTTATGTTCATCTGATACATACATACATATCAACAAATCTACAAAGTCTATATAGCTGTGACGGTTACCTCCAGCTTGAAGGATGGTGTGTGTCTTTGCAATGACTCTTTGATAAGCAAATCTAAATCTGTTGAGAATAAAGTACCATGCAAAAGTCTTAAACTACATTGATCAGTAGAGAATAACAAGTTAAATATATAACATTTAAGTTCATATCTCTACATTAATAACAAAGTAAAATGTACATAAAAGAAATGCATCTAAAGCGATTCAGTTCTTTGCAAAGCTTCTTTAAAATGTAAAAGTAAGTAAAAAAGCTTTGCATGAATTTCAGTGTCATGACAATGAGGTCCATGAGACCCATGTCAGTATTTCTATGTCGCTTTGAATTTGTTCAAGCCAGCTGTCTGGAGCACACGTGTGTTTGTTTTCTGATGGGTTTAATCCCATCTTTGCCATGTGGTTAAAGTCATTGGACACAAAGTTTTAGTTTAGTTTCAGCCTTTCAATTGTTCCACTATTCCCAGAAGCCAGTCTTCAAACCTTTACAGTATATCTCTACTGCACCACGTCACCTTTTCATGTTTTTAGTCTTCTCATGCTTGTCAACACAGAAATATCCTTTGGACATTTTTATAGGTCATCGATGAACTGTCAGGGCGCCTTGAGAAGAGAGAATCCCAGCTGCTGGCAGTCAGCAAAGACAAAGCCAGGCTGGAGGAAGAGTGTGACAATCTTAAAGAGTGAGTTTGTTCTTCACGTTGTCCCATGTTGTTCATATAACTCCATAAATGTGTCCAGCTATAGGTGAAGCTACACAAATGAATGTTTATGTAGCTTCAGGCTGAAATGTAAATCGATGTTTTTTCATGAAGTTACTCTAATTGTTGAATGCTTTATGAAGCTACTTGTGTTGTTTTTGCCTTGGTGCTCTATATACTTTGAGAATGAGCTCTTAAACCAATGTGTCTGTTCCTCCTCAAGTGAAGTGGTAACCTTGAAGGAGGAGAGCTCCACTGTTCAGTCCCTGAAGGAGGAGTTCACCCAGCGCATCGCAGACACAGAGAGGAAGGCTCAGCTTGCCTGCAAAGAAAGAGACATAGCAAAGAAGGTAACATGTTAGTCTTCCTAGGCCAGGGGTTCCAGAACTTTGGCAAGCCAAGGACCCCCATATAGCATTAGCCAATGGCATGGACTGAAAATGTTCGTACATTTTGTTCATTCCTTGGAATTGTCAATACAATGTACATGACAAGGTAGTTAAGACACACAACTTCTTAACATGTTTCCTTTTATGTTTATTAACATTTTATTATCTTGTTATGCATTCAATGTCTTTTTGTATTAAAACTGTCTGAACCATAAGTTTCCGAGACCCCTAGAGTCTCCTCCTGGGTGGGCTGGGAGCTCCAATTTCAAGATGTTAAGATACAAAGACTAACAGTGTCTTAAGTGCTGGTGTTAAAAATGTTTGTGTCGCACAGGAAATCAAGGGCCTGAGAGAAGAGCTTTCTACCAGACTAAACTCCAGTGATACAATGGAGATCATCAGAGAAAAAGAAGAGCAGATCAGAGGCCTGCTGGAAGAAGGTAACACTGATTGTTGTCGCTAAATATTATATATATATATATATAGTATATACTCTTCACCAACGCCAACCCTGCCAGTTTGATTCTGGACAGCTTTTTTACTCGGTTGTCAGTTGAGCCTCACGTGGTACTGTGGCTTATTTTACTATTTCATGTGTTTGAGTAGTAGGAATCATTCAAACATCCGTCTTGATGGAGCCTTTTTTAAAGTGCAGACACTGACTTTGTAATCCTGAATTAAATACAAGGTACAAATACAAAACAAGGCTCAGACATAGCAGGTCTCATTTGTATATCTGTGACTAATTTTATTAAAGTTGGCTGATCAGGTGTTTATCTCTATCATGTTTAGGTGAAAAGCTGTCTAAGCAGCAACTGCAGCACAGCAACATCATCAAGAAGCTGCGATCGAAGGAGAAGGAGAGCGACACAAAGATCACCAGGCAACAGAAGAAAATCAAGGAGCTGGACGAGGAGCTCCGACAACTGCAGCAGGTAACACTTTTGTTTGTGTTTGGTGCCCAGTTAAAAATTTAAATATATCATATCAAGATACTTCTCTGACTTATTTTTATAGTTTTAAAAATATTTGATATAAATTTACATTAAAAAAAAAAAAAAAAGAAATTGTTGGTTTTCTTACAATGGTAAATTATGTTTGACAGAGGCACGGTTTCTATTGTATAATATAATAATATAATATTGGTTCTAGAGGTTAAAGGAGGAATATGCCACTTTTTGATCCAGTAGATGTCGCCCTTGAGCACCAGCATGAAACCAAAACAACTTGACCTGCATTGTTATGTTAGCATGCTAATGCTAGCTGTCTTTAGTTTGCTCGTAGCTTCACACTGCATGTAAATTTACGTGAAATGACCGTGATCTAAAAGCACTTACGTGACATACAAATAAGCAGTGAGTACAATTCTGCACTGCAATTCTACAATTCATTTAGCAGACGCTTTTATCCAAAGCGACGTATAAGAGAGTAAGTACAACACAAGCAAGGATCTAGAAAATAGGGAACAATGTCAGTAAGAGCAAACGATCAGCTTTGAGTCTGATTGGACACACAGGTGCTGACAGGAAGTGACCAGAGGCAAAGCACAACATTGAGGGCAGTTCTTGAGTGCTCTAATCAGTATAGAAACCATCTTATAAGTCATCGTTATCAAACAAAAACAATCGTCACAACCATCATCATCATCAATAATATGGAGACCATCATCATTAAGTTAGTAGGTATTCATGAAAGAGCTGGGTCTTTAGCTTTTTCTTAAAGGTGCAGAGGGACTCTGCAGATCGAATGGAGTTCGTACAGTATGTTATTCTTCTTTTCTCTAGTCCCTCAATTAAACAACTTTTATACGCGAGGGGAGGAGTCGGCTGGCCGCCCCGTCCATGTAAACACAGTGTAGATACGGCTCAGACAACATCACAGACAGCGGGACACGGGTCATTGCAGACAGTCATGACTCACAGAGTTATTTTCAGAGGATATACTGGATTTCTGCTATATTTATGTGTAAAATGACGGACATTCAGCCTTTAAGGGTTTGGTAAACATTTAAATCATTTTAAGTAGAAAATGAGGTCATCAGATTAGACTGGATTTAAAAACGAATGTAATTCTCAAAAATGTCGTCACATTGTCTAAATTGTTGAGCAACACTACCCTCTCTGAAATGAATAACCAACCTGAGTCATAATTATGAGACTTTAGGAAATGACTTCTAAACACACACCTTTGAACCATGTTGTTGCTGCTTCTGGTGCTAGTTTTCTTAAGAATGAAAGTAGGTTTGTTGAGTGATGGAGGCCGGTTCATGCCAAAGTCATTTTGTGGTTGTTGTTTAAGTATTGTTTGAGTTAGAGGTGTGTCACTCTCATTTTTAATTTGTCGTCCTGAAATACTTTTTTTCTGTCTTTGAAACCCTTGATGTTTGATGCTTATATTTATTTCAAAATTCTGCACTTGGTTTGTGTGTTTTAGGTTCTAGATGGGAAGGAGGAGGTTGAGAAGCAGCACAGGGAGAACATCAAGAAGCTGAATGCTGTAGTGGAGCGGCAGGAGAAGGAGCTGAGCCGGCTGCAGACGGACTCCGAGGAGCTGCAGGAGAAGAATAGAAGCATCCAGGCTGCTCTGGACAGCTGTTACAAGTAATCACTACACCCTGCCATCCAGACTGAATATATATGAGTAGAGCAAAGTGACATATTTACTGAGTGATAACCCAGTTTATGTATTCATTGTATTTGAGATGCAAGTATATATTTTATTCCTGGTTGTTTATAGATATAATACATTTGGTTAATAGTTTAGAACCTGTTTCCATTTTTGTACAAAGACCATATACTTCTTACAGATGGGTTAGCCAAAAAAAAAAAATCCAACCATTTACCATGTACATACATATACTGTATATCTGATCCGATCTGAAGTACAGAGCCAACTACATACAATGTTTCACTGTTACTGCAGACAGAAATGGCAAAGGAAAGCACATGTAAATGTAAATTGTCTTGTCTTTCTTGTTTCAGGGAGCTGGCAGAACTTCATAAGGTGAATGCCAGCAAAGCCAGCCAGGCTGAAGAAGTAGCTCTTAGCATGGAAATCCAGGCCAAGGAGCAGCTGAGTCTGACTCTTGAGAAAGCCCAAGAGGAGGCCAGGTTGCAACAGGAGGCCCTGGCTGATCAGGTAACACAACTCATGCTGTACTTACACCAAGTAATATTTGTTTTACTGTGCATGTAAGCAAACTGAGCTTAACCAGCATGTATTTGTTTACCTTGTACACTGTGTAGGCTTTAGTGCAGAATAACAAAACACTCAGTCTTCAATTATAAGTCAGTAGCAAAGCTGTTGCTTGTACTCAGCTCTGTTGAAATGTTCATGTAAAAATGTCACTATAGCAATTTCTTTAATGTTTTTAGACACATTTATTTAACTTTGCACATAGGTGAAGTGAGCTAGACCAGTGGCAGATTTACTTTTCAGCCCTTGCTTATTTCTGTAAACACAGCAGTAATAATGTTTAGACACAAAACTCCTTGATGTTTTCTAAATGAGCTGCACGTGTGAACGCAAACTGATACATTTTTTCACCCTGACTTTTTAAACAAAATGTTATTGAAGGGCAAATAGAAGACAAAGTGCAGACTTAAGGCAAAAAAAAGGGTTCCTTTATTTAAATTTTCTTATAACATGAAACAAATCCCAACACCCGTGCGTCCCTTCAGGTCCTCATTTTGGGAGACTATACAGGTTCAATACAAGAGGACCTTATAGGAGAGGAACTTAGACCAAGAAAAACAAAAGAGACCAACTGAGCAAACAAAACAAAACAAAACAGAACCTAGGACACCAGCTAAAAGGATGAGACACAGTTGACAGTCTGCATTCTGTACAGTAAGTAGAAATACACAGTGGATTAACTCATCAAATCTGTATATTTTCGAGTGCTTGGTCCATCTAAGCTTGAGACTTGTCCCGGTTGGCTGCGCGTGTATCAAATAGGGGTTGCCAGATTTTCAGGAAAATATGATCTCTGTTGCTGGACTTAATGCATAATCTCTATATGGAGTACACTCCCTAGATCTCTAAGCCACTGTTGGAATAGAGGGCGAGACTCTGACTTCCAATGCAAAAGGATAATGCTTTTTACTGGTAGTGTGAAAAAGAATTTGGCCTGACCTTCATACTTATAAATAGCCTGATTCACTCCAGCTGCTCTAAAGATAGCAAGTAGAGGATCTGGAGTGATAGTTTGGTTAAAGGCCTTCTATAGGTAGTCAAATATAAGAGACCAAAAAGTTTTTAATTCTGGGCAGGACCAGAACCGGTGGGTATGTGTACCGGGCCCCCTGACTTTATCCAGAGTTTCTCCTGCCAGCCCCCTAGTATTATTTCCACAGAACGTCAGAGTGAACCGATGTCAGAAAGCAGCAGGATATAGTCAGGAGAATTCACTAAATCACGAATTATGAAGTGGTGGTGACATTATTCCTCAACAATTAGCACACGACCAGTATTAACACAACCGGTACGATCTACAGTATGTGCGCGTAATTAAACGGCTGCATTAAGATTTCTGTTCATCCGTGTGTTCTTCTCCGCTTTGTTGATACTGTGAGTCTGTTGAACTACACAAAGCATTGATATAAAGGCAAATACTCTCAATATAAAGCTGTGTAGTGAACTCTGTTGCTTCGTACACCACTTCCGGAACCTTTTTTTATTTGTCATGTTTCGCCTCAGGAGACCACCTGCCACCCCCCTCCTGTCTGACAGGAATAGTCTCCTATTGTGACGTGCATGTGTGAACAACCAGATCAGGAGGATTTCAGGGGCAGTTCTCTAGAAGTTTTCGGGAGTGCATATGTGAAAACGACTAAAAAGCTTAACAAGACAACCTAGATTCATATTATTTTTTTTATTGTTGTGTTCAGGTAGCTGATCTGAGAGTGGCTCTGCAGAGGGCTGAGCAACAGCAAGCAAGGAAAGAAGATTATTTGAGAGAGGAGATCAGTGAGCTGCAACAGGTAACATATTATGCTTGTCATAAAGTGTGCTATTAAGCTATTTCCATTCGAAAATCAGCCAAGTAAGAATTATTTTGAACAGAATTATTCAAATTCACAATATTTCTGTCTTCAACAGAGAATACAGGAGGCAGAGACCAGGAACCAGGAACTCAGTCAGAGTGTCACATCAGCAACACGGCCCCTTCTGCGACAGATTGAGAACCTACAGGCCTCGTTGGGTGGGCAGACTGCATCCTGGGAAAAACTTGAGAAGAGCATCTCTGATAGGCTTGGTGAGAGGCAAACCAACAGCGAAACACAGCACTTGTAACAAAGCGAACTAAAAGCTTGACATGTTTTCTGCTCTACATTAGCGGACGCCCAGGCACAGCTGGCTGTTGCTGTGCAGAAGGAGCGATCCGCAACAGAAGAACTGTTGTCCATCAAATCCCAGCTGGCCTCTCTGGAGTCCCAGAATTCCCTGCTCCGACAGGAAAAGGCTCGAGTCCTGGCACAGGTCGATGCAGAGAAGAACAAAAGAGAGAAACTGGAGGATGATAGCAGCAGGTAACAAATTACAACTTTAAACTTAGACTAATACATCCAGTAGATATTTCCCTCCTCGACTGTTAATTCTCGGTACATTTGGATGATACGCTTAGTTAAGGTACTGTGTTTGACTGATTTGAAGACATGGCTTTCTAATGCTTATGGAGTTGCTACTTTTTCTCACAATATATTATAAAAGAGAAGAATGAAGCACAATTTAGACTAAAACTTTTTTCTCATTTGGCAATGGTTTGTCTCCAGAAAATCTGTTACAGACATTAGTAAAAGACACAATGATTCTTATACTGTGTGTACTTTGTGTAGAAAATTACTGCTATAATGTTTCTGTCTACAATAAAACTTGTTAAACTATGCAGGAGAAATCAGCCACACTCTCTCCTCTTGTCGGGCCTTTGCTTCCTGGAGAGCACTGTTGTTGTTTAACAGCCAACTGATTTGTTAGTCATAGTGATAGTTTGAAGCGTAGGCTTCGGGGGGAGGGGGATTTTTCCCCTGGTGGAAGCAGTCATGCGTGTATCTGGCTGCATGAATATCTTTTGTGAGAAGACTGAGAGCTTTTAAGGGGCCAGTGGCGCAATGGATAACGCGTCTGACTACGGATCAGAAGATTCTAGGTTCGACTCCTGGCTGGCTCGTAGCTTTTCATGTTGTGCCGAAAGGAAGGAAGAAAATAAATCTTCAAACTGCGGTGAAATGCCTCTGTGTCTTGCTAATGACTGTAACCGAATCTGAAAACATTATTATTTAGAAAGAGGTATTGCACTGCTCTTTGCTGCTCAATATAATTGTAGTTACTTTAGTGGAATATCCTTAAACACAATTATCATGATATTTAACATCATTATAGGTTATTTCACACTACATGATAGCATTTCATTACAAGCACATCAGAGGTGATTCCTCTGTTTTCCAGTCGTTGATACTGTTTGATGTTTGTCACTTATTGCCTGTTCTCTCATCTCAGGGAGCATGTCGAGCTGGAAAACCTGCGTGGAGAACACATTAGGATGCTAGAGGATGCCAAAAAAGAAAAGGTGCCGAAATGTTCTTTCCTACTCTCTCTGTTATCCATTATTTGAAAAAAATGTGCTTATTTGCATATATGTGCCTCTTCCACCAGCTGCTACTGACCAATCAATTAGAGATGGAGAAGATGAAGGTGGAGCAAGAGAAGAAGAAATGCTATTTAGCACAAGAGGCACTCAAGGAAAAGGTTGAGTAGAACGTAGAGAAACGTGGACATACAAAATGTTACCCTTAGTCTGCTTTGTTATACCCTTTCAAATGAGGTGTCGTAACTCTGTTGTTTAATAGTTGAACATTTTTTCCATATCAGGAGCGGAAGGCTGTGATCCACTCTGTGGAGCCTCCGGCCTCCTCCACACCGTCCCTGTCCCGCTCGAGCTCCATCAGTGGGGCTGACAATACCGGCCTGCACGCACCAGTTCTTTCCCAGGTACACGATGAGGAAAACATTTTGAATTTAAAAACTACACTTAGTTTGTACATCGCTGTATTTCTGTAGTTTGATTGATCCTAACAGCTCACATTCTCCAACAGGATGATTCTTTGGATCATTCACTCAGTACCATGACCATGTCGATGTCGATGAATGGGACCAACCTGTACGAGGCTGCCCGGCTGTCTGGAGGCTCCAGCATCATTGAGAACCTCCAGTCTCAGCTCAAACTCAGAGAAGGAGAGATAGCACAGCTGCAGGTAGCAATGATAAAATAACAACATAACACTAATTCATCAGTTTGATGAATCGGCTTCATGGCAAAACCAGCTGGTCCAAGCTTTTCATGTTTTCCCTACAGTCACCAGTACACAGAATAGTAGTTTACTACATGTATCAACATGACCAACTCTCAGCACAGGGATCGTCCTGTGCTTCAATTAAAAAGCTGATTATCTACCAAAGGTTTTAACCTTAGTTTCTCTTGCTTTGAAAGCTTGAGATTTCTGCTCTAGAGAGGAGTCGTTCAGTGATGGCAGAAGAGCTGGTACGCCTCACCAATCAAAACGATGACATGGACGAGATGGTGAAGGAGATCCCAAAGTTAAAAATTCAACTCAAGGTAAGAGCTAATCAGGGAAATCAGACTATATGTCATTGGAAAAGTTCTGTCTTGATGGCTGATTTGTTTGCAGAGCCTCTTCTAATTTGTGCGGCTTTGTATTTCAGGAACTGGAGCAGAGGCACAACACAATCCTTCAGATGTACGGGGAAAAGGCTGAAGAGGCAGAAGAGCTCAGACTGGACCTCGAAGATGTGAAGAATATGTACAAAATCCAGATTGATGAACTGCTGAAAAACCAGAAATAAACAGTTTTTCTGTGCTATTTTAGGAACACATACTAAACAAGATGACCAATCTACCCAGGCATGAAGTGAGAGGTGAAGATAGGACAGAGAGTGTAAGTTTAATCACTGTGTCAGATGAAAAATAGGTTTTCTTTTTCTTTTTTCTTTTAACTAATGATCACATCAAATATTTAAGTTAGGATCTTGGGATTATTCATGGCATACAATGTATTACTGCACAATCAGTATGAAGAATAGTCACAGTTTAAGATTCAGGTGCCCTTCTCCAATAGTTGGGATTTAGCTCAAACTTCACTATAGATTACATAGCGAGGACGGGTCGTTTCAAATGGTACCTTCAAGACAGTTTATAGAGATGGTGAAGGCCCTTGCACTATACAAATTCATCCTTGTTTATCTCTAATGCATTTTAAGAATAGTTAAAGAACTATATAATTTTATTGTACAGAAATATGTATGTATTGTTCTTTACTCCTTACAAATCACAAAATGTTGTGTAGGCCTGAGAGTAGTCTGTGATTAAAATCCTGAAGATTTGGTATCAGACATTATAAATATGTAAATGAATAAACATCTATTCGGGTGGTGGAAAAACATGTGATTCTTAGTTTCAAATGTGTGAAATAACATGAGCAGTCATAACAACACTATCTTAATGATACACACAGCTCTTCAAATAAATGTCCTTAGTCTTAGCACAGTATCTGTTTGTAAATTAGTACAAGACTATCCTACATAACCTGAACATGCACAGATAATGCCTTTGTTGGTTCAATTCAAAGGTTCAACCAAGGTTTGTAATACTTTCTGATAATGACGGCTGCATTTCTTAAAATGTCTTTTCAATTAGAAAAGTTGTCCAATGTCAACATTTCTTGTAAAAGGATAGAAAGCCACTAGAGTCAATGGAAGTTACATGTAATAATAGAAATAGAAAGATGTGGTACACAGTGCCATCCTCTGGCTGTTACTCACATTACATACCGGGTTAAGATTTCCGGTGTTATGGCGACCACCGGCACCGGCATCGCTTCAGTGTGGAGAACAGAGAGCTGTGCTTTCAGGTAAACTGCATCTCTCAAACTCTCTCCAGCTGCTGCAGACGACTCTACACGAGTGAGTGTTTCTGCACACAAGCCGTGTGCATCGTGCAAATGTGAAGTGTTTCTTCCTCAGTATGTTTCAATGCAACACTTGTCCAGCTTAAGATAACGTGAGAACGGCTTAGTAGTAGAAGTATCGCTATCAATATGTTAGCCACCTAATAAATATCTCAGAATGTATCCTTCAATACGAAGTGTCGTCGTTGTATCAGAGAAAGAGCAACAATTAAGTAACACGTTATTAACGCCACCTAACACTTTCTCAGTCTTTCTGTGAGCGTTGCTGGTGGTCTGCCACGTTAATAACATATTTGAGTAGCCTAAACTAGTAAATTCACTGTAGATACTCATTAAAATGACAAAGTGGAGCTTATTATCTTGCCAAATTAAGTTTGCGTTTTTCTCTTAAAGCGCCAGTGTGACAGTAAGATGAGGATAACACGTTTAGGGGCATCATGCACTTATAGTATCACTGATTGCACAGCTCCCTATGTCGATACTGTCCATTTACAACTCTGTTTTTGCACATTTACATTTAATCTTTCATATTTAAGACTAGTAATGCTTAGTTAAATCCTGGTTGTATATATTCCCATTCTCAGTTTTGATATTTTTAGTGCATATTTACTTTGTATTTAATATGATATTATGTTTAGATTTGCTAATATTGTGTTTTTTACTCATATTGTGTGTTTGGGCAACCTGCTGCTGTAATGCCACAATTTCCCAGTTTGGGATCAATAAAGTAATTCTATTCTATTCTATTATAATTAACAGGGGCTAATAAAAACTTAAACGTTATTCAATTACAGAAATTTCACATGACGATGATTGACAATTAATTCATCTAAAATGTGGGCGGGATACTTGTGTCGTGTTAAGTTTAACGTTTAGTTATTCAGGTAACGGTATTTCACATGGAGCTGCTTTTTCCCCCACAGTAGAGCTATATGCAGCATCCTGTTACGCCCACATCAGAGAGGATTGTTTACATATTAACTATCCTTCTACATTTGTTTTTAATCAGGCGTGATACTCTTACGCTTAAAAACTTTGTTGCTACCTAACCCTGCAGGGCATTTTTATTCTATTATTATTTTAACAGATCATACCCTGCATTTTGAGTCCAGTTCAAATGTTTGGGATTCATTGTTTAACAGCATAATGTGGTTATTGCACTAAAGGAGTTGATTTTGGGAGTGATGAATGTCAGAGGTTCAAACCACATGCATACTTGGATCATAGAAATGTGTCTGTGTACTGTGTGAATGTTGGTTTGGCCATCTGAAACTGCATAAGTCACATTAATGCCAGCTTTTCATTTGCCCTATCCAGCCTCAGTTATGATTGTTCAGACAACAGTCGGAAAAGGGGTCAGTTATACTTCCTGCAACAGGACTTTTCCTTATGAGGCAGGTTCTCACACACTTGCTTGTTCCCACATGCTTGTCTACGGCGGCGTTAGGCTTTAAACTTAGATTACAGAGTGCAAGTCTGAGTCTGTGTTTCTTTCTCTCTGTCCTCAGGGTGCTGTGAAAAGCAGCGGCTGTCTCTCATGTCTGTGTGACTCTGACTATGCTGCTCTTGGTGGTGTTGTGCATAGTTTTTTCATTCACTTTGGTCGCCACTGAGAGGGCTGAGAACATCAACCACAGACCACCAGCACCGCTACTCAACTACAGCAGGATCGCCCTGCCGCCAGAGCATGTTCCCTTCTTCCTCTACAACAACAAGAAGGTCGCCAAGCAATGCCGCCTGGACCCCCTCTGTCCTTTTAAAGTAAGTCATGCACTTTGTCTATTTTTTTCTATTTTGAGTGCTGGCATGTCGCGTGAGTTTTTGCTGTTCTGTGTGAAAAGCTCAAGGCCCTTGGGTAACAGAATCAATTGAATTGTCTGTTTGTATTTTGTAGTAAACTGACAATCGGCTTTACCTTCAATCATACATTTAAATGAATTCACTCATTTATTTATTTATTCGAAGCAGCGTGGAAGCAGCTGAATGTTTGGCAGCACCGTGAGTCCAAGACAAATTTCCCCAAGGGGACAATAAAGTGTATCGTATTGTATTTAAAGCTTTCAAGGCATTCAATGATCTTCAAGGGTGTGTGTATATGGACACCGATTGCTGCAGTGTCACACCGATGTTTCATAAAGAATGATACATTTCTAACATCACGATTAAATTATGTCTTTAAGAATATAATTATTTGCAGACTTTTGTATTGAAAAGTCATTGAGCAACTTTTTTTCTGCCAAACTTTCCCTTGAAGATTTTCCTTCACTTAAACAACTGTGTTCTTGTTGTTACACCAGGATGCACTGCAGGATCCGTCTGCCTGTTGGGGTTACGAGAAGAAGTGTGATCCAGATAGACTCTTCAGCTACCCAGTCTGTACCAGGGCGGACACAGGATGGTACTGTTTTTCACTTCATTTGAACACCTTTTCACAACTATAATGCTGTTTACATCATTTACTTTTTGTTCTCCTAGCAGGCATCCATAATGTATGAGGTGCTTAAAAATCACAAGTATAGTTAGTAATCCTTTATTCATAGGTATTTAATTCATAGGTCCAAAGTAAACATTGCTCATTCATAGCATGCATCTTTGATGATCCAGTATGATTTGGGCTTTGCTGATCTGCACTAATCTCTAAACTGTCAGGGCTCGTTCACTGGAGGCAGCCCAGGAGCTCTTTTGGAAGCAGGCTGATTTTGGCTACGTGAAGGAACGTCTCTCTGAGCTCAAAACACTGTGCAAGGCCAGCAAGCCGGTAAGTCTGCCCATTTCCTTTGTTCCCACGGGCCTACTGAGTCAACAGGAAGAAACAGCAGGTAGAAACATACAAAGTCACAAATAGGCCTGACATTTTTCTTTTTTTTTACAGTAGTGCAGAGACAGAAAAGTGCAAATTCCATTCTCAAAATCTACACAGTTCCAAGGTTTCTCAATATCGCTTAAATATTTAATAGTTCTATTAATAACATTTTTCAGGGGAGCTCATCTTTAAGGTGCAGTAGCCACACTCGCTTCTGTAAGGCAACAAACCTTTACCTGGACTTGCGTAAGCCACGCAGAGGTCACGAGAGGTCAGTATGTTTGAGAATAATGTGTACATGAAAAGAGATGAGAATGGCTTGACACCTATCCATGTTTGTTGCAGATACAAGGAGGACTTCGTTCAGAAGGGGGAGATTGGTGGCTTCTGCAGACTGAACAAGCAAGCACTTGCTGCAGAGGGAGAGCACAAGAGCCCCCTACAATCTTGGTGAGCAAAGAGAAACTCACATGTATACAGTATAATATACACCCTGTTACTGGCACAACTGCGGTAAAATCAACGACTTCATGATTGGTATTAAAAAAAAAAAAGTGTAACGCATCCATGGCTAACATAACATAACATTGATTCGTAAATTGGTTTTTAAAGACATAGTTCAGAATATGTCACTTTTGGGGTTCGAATACAAAGTGCAAGAGGAGAGATTCTCTGAGATGGCCAGTTAAGTTGTAAAATATATTCTTAGTATATCAGACGCTGAAGGTTGTATTGATTTCTTACAAATGACACACTTCAGGTTGCTTAAATATATATTATGGCTTCTCCTGTCCTCATCAATACAGCGCTTAGAATCTGTGCTGTTACTTTTGGCCGCTTCTTCAAACCACTTCAAAAAATCTGAACAACCCCTTTCATTGTCAACATGTTGTTGTGTAATGTCATGGCTTTAGCATGATGTTAGAGGTCAGGCTCTTTGTGCTTTGAATGAAGTTCATTCTACAAAGCAAGTTGAAAAGTGAGTTCCCTGACCGGGAATCGAACCCGGGCCGCGGCGGTGAGAGCGCCGAATCCTAACCACTAGACCACCAGGGAGCTGCTTGTAAGGCTTTCACATTTGTAGAAAACTCCTGAAGAAATCTGGATAATTTCAGGAGGTATGTATGTGGAAACTCAAACAGCCACATTTTTGACTTGGACTTTACCCGGAGTATCTCCTGCCAGCCCCCTAGTATTTCTTCTGCAGAAAGTTCGGATGAGCTTTTGTGAGAATGCAGCAGGATATAATCAGGAGAATTCACACCGAGCGAGTGGGAGGGGGTTATGACGTTTATCCCCTGTGACCGCTGCAAAATTAGAAGAGTGAGAATCATTTCACAACTCATAACAGTGATAATGTGTGCCCACTGGAGCGACTATGAAATCAGGGAGTTTTTGTCTATGAGGGTCGATGCTGAAATTGTTCGGCAGATAAAGGGGACAACCAGGGACTCGGTCGTGTACGACCAAATAATGACGCTGTTATGCGACCGTAGAGTTACCGGAACAAAGGTCCAGGTAAACATGAAGCTGAAGTCCCTAAAGACATTTTACATTTTCGTTGACCATAATGTCCGGAGTGGAAACGAGAGAGCGAGACGTGGACATATTTTGGTCTTTGTGAGGCTATTTGGTTAGTTAAGTTGTAAAATATATTCTTAGTATATCAGACGCTGAAGGTTGTATTGATTTCTTACAAATGACACACTTCAGGTTGCTTAAATATATATTATGGCTGCTCCTGTCCTCATCAATACAGCGCTTAGAATATGTGCTGTTACTTTTGAACGCTTCTTCAAACCAATTCAAAAAATCTGAACAACTTCTTCAGTTGTCAACATGTTGTGTAATGTCATGGCTTTAGCATGATGTTAGAGGTCAGGCTCTTTGTGCTTTGAATGAAGTTCATTCTACAAAGCAAGTTGAAAAGGGAGTTCCCTGACCGGGAATCGAACCCGGGCCGCGGCGGTGAGAGCGCCGAATCCTAACCACTAGACCACCAGGGAGTTGTGCTGATTACCAATCAATCAAAGAATCCAACACATGTCTTATATGCCAAATGTGTGGCCTTCTTGGATGGACATGTACATGAGTGTGTTTCCCTCAAAGTATCATTAATGTAGTTATTTAATCTATCACAGTAAACAACCACCAGTCTACTGTTATCCCTCAGTGCCAGCTGCTCCTGTCACTCAACATTCAACATGGTTAAAATTAGCAAACAAGCACGCAGTCTCTTCTGATCCACTCCTTTGGATTTGACTCCTTTCCATTTTCAGCATGTGAAGTAGTTCATGAAAATGTGACAGTTCCCTCAATTGCCTGTTCTGCTTTCTATGTGAGAAGGATTGATCACATAACACAGAAAAATAATAATAAGTATTTAATCAATGTGAATATAAATATTTAAAAAGAAATGTGTCATATTCAATATGATTACTTCATTCTTTCTTGTAGGGCCCGCACGATATGGGAGTTCTGAGGAGAATATGGATATAGATAGTGAGGAGAAAAAAACTCAGAAACCGATATATCGCTGATCGCCGACAACAAAATCTGGGGGATTTTTGTCTGCTAGAGTCGGTTGTCAAGTAGTTGTTGTGTAATGTAATGGCTTTAGCATGACATTAGAGTTCATGCTACAAAGCAAGTTGAAAAGGGAGTTCCCTGACCGGGAATCGAACCCGGGCCGCGGCGGTGAGAGCGCCGAATCCTAACCACTAGACCACCAGGGAGCTGTGTCTGAGGTTAGAGAAGAGATGAGTGAGCTAGTGTAGCATCACAGATTGTCACTAGGTGGTGCTTTTGACCTACACCTCAAAGTACTCCGTTTTAGCCAGCAGTCATCTGAAGATATAAATGTGCTGTACAGTCCGGAGCCTCTAAATTGTATAAAACATACAATACTTTTAGATGCCTGTCTACAGAAACACAGCAGGAGCAGCTAATGTGCTGCCTTGAGCATTATTGTATGACATTCACTTCCAGTGAGACCAGCTTCCCTCCATAGAGAGATTAAAGAAAGGAAAAGCTGACCCATGTAAAGCTTTTACAGACACAAAGTCATGCAGAGTGATCTAAAAAGGCGGTCAACAGCTTTCCCCCTTCCTCTGCCAGAGAGACTGAAAGAACCGAAGAAGGCGGTGACCTCTCTCTTTTAAATGTTACTCAGAATTAATGAAGTAACTCCTCACCTAACTGATCTGAATAAAAAAGTAAATCCCAAAATCAGGGTTGAATATTTGATATTTTTTAAAACTAAATCACTGACATTGAACACTTTGAAAACACGCTGGCCTTTCTCAAAGCAGTCCTGATGGGGGGTGGGGGTGGGGGGGGGGTAGACAGGAATGTGAGGGTGGAGTTTAACTGATGAATGCATGCCTTTTCTCTTGGCCACATGGTCTTTCAGTGGGCCAGTGGCGCAATGGATAACGCGTCTGACTACGGATCAGAAGATTCTAGGTTCGACTCCTGGCTGGCTCGGTGTTTTGTCTGTGTGCGCTGAGAGAGTGCTAGTCAGGAGAAACTAGAGAGTAGATGTAGTGTTCTATATAATGTGAATTATATGTGTAATATAATCAATGTGATTTATTATATTTAACTCCAAATATCAAACATGTTGCTCTTTGCAGATACATAAAGGCACAGTCATGATTTGATGGTACTGTACTAGTTGGAATTATTAGGAATTATTGTTGCATTGATTAAAATGTAATCCTTTCTTGGACACTCACATCATAACCTTGATAACAAACAAGTCACAATTCTTCATATAGTATGTACAGGAAGGCATGGAGGACTGTGATGAAGGACTTCCCCATCTCAGTTGCAATAACATAAACAGACTGCTTTATACTCTTTTGCTAAACATTTATTTTACTTTATAACTTGTTATTGTTGATGACACTATTATATTTGACTGACTGTCAGCAAAAAAGCATCTGAGCCAGGTTCGAGGCAGGGCCGAACCATTTCTTGTACGGGGAGGGAGTAAGCTGCCTTAAAGCTACTTTATTTATTGACAGCCTTCATAGTTGTCTGTCATTGTTCGAAAAACTCTAAGATGGAAAACAATCAGTTAATGTGACCTCTGGTGATGACCGGCTGGCCTTTTTGCATATTTCTATTCAGTAACAGCTAACAGTCATCTTAGTTAGACCTGGGTGGGCAAATCTGTACTTTATACTTGAGTAGCACTGTACCATGTTAGTGCAAAAACAAAACTATATTGATGCGATGCGCTGTTCTTGCAGGTATGCTGAGCTGCAGACATACACGGAGCTGGACTTTAACCCCATAGAGGGTGGACACTGTGACATCATCATTGAAAAACCTACTGTTTTCATGAAACTGGATGCTGGTAAGCAATGAAAATATAAGGGAAGTAGATTTAAGATCTGCAGTTGTAACATGTAGATAAAACTTTACCTCTCATCATAATTTTAATAAAAACATAATTAATGCCCTTTTAAAAAATGTATATACATCAAATGTTTAAATATACATATAAGGAATAATGTGTTCCTAAAACGAATACATGTTTACAGTTTGCAATAGTAAGGATTCTTCCATAATATACACTTGATAAAAACCATTGTTGGAATGATCTACTTATGTGATGACAGATTCACTCCAGGTTATTTCCTCTTTTCAATATCAGGCCAAAGACCTCTCATCTTTATGGTTTACCAGTTTTCATTTTCAGTTGTTACAGGATGATACAAATAAACCTACTTTTCTGCTTCTATAATAGGGGTGAACATGTACCACCATTTCTGCGACTTTGTCAACCTCTACATCTCGCAGCACATTAACAACTCGTTCAGCTCAGATATCCACATCATCATGTGGGACACGGTGAGTATCTGATGCGTCTCACTAATGCGCCAATGGAGGGTGGGGGGGACATATTTCTGAATATGTTCTTATTTAAGATTATCCTTTAAAAATCTGTAGAGTAAGGGAAATATAGCAGTTCACATTGAGGTGAACATCACTTGTATCAACACTGGAAAATACAATTTTCAAAAATGTTCTTCTTGTGGTATTTGCTGCAATTTTAATAATCTTCATGGAATGTGACAAAACAAGATAAAGGCATAAGATGCTCATGGCACTTTTTTAAAATCTGTCTAATTAAAACACAGCCCAGGATTGATCATGTCCTGCTGACATTTAATCGGAGACATCCACTTTAAACTAAGATAGATTACAAAAAATAAACTTTTAAAAAGTAAATTGTTGAACAGAGTAAAAAGAGTATACTTCTTCAAATAGAAAAAGGGACACAAGATTTGCATTTAGTCATCTTGATCAAGAATATTTTGGCAGATGACTTCACTCCCTATAACACACAATCTGACAGAAGAAACATATGGTGTTAAAGGCTAAGTAAACAAATATAGAAAAATAGCGGGCAGGAATCCAAGCAGCCGTGTTGATGTGCAACAGTCACACTTTTTCTTTAACAAGTCAGTAAATATGCTCGTGGTTAAGACATCAAGGGGAAACAGCAGTTGAAAAGCAGAATGCTTTACAGACAGCCTTATCCGGCCCATTGTTCCTTCCACTCTGCACAGAGGTAAAGAGGAAAAAGGAAATAGAGAAAGACAAATGGGAGGGAGAGAAAACTGTCACGGAGAAGAAAAGCAGTGACCTTTCGGAACAAACTGCACACTGCAATCCAAACAGTGGCGGGCTGTCAGATTATAGAGCAATAAAAGACTGTATAAAAAATAAAGAATGAGAAAAAGAACAGATGACTGACTCTGGCACTGCTTAAGGATGTAGTACATTTGACTTTAATGGGGTTGTTTGTCTTTTCAGTACAATTAATTTAACTGAAACATGTTCACTCCTTTTTTATGTCTTTTGTCAGAGTTTTTATAGTTATGGAGATCTGTTCAGTGAAACATGGAGGGCCTTTTCAGAGTATGACATCATCCACCTGAAGACCTACGACTCAAAAAGAGTAGGTACAATGTCAACTCGGAGTGTTTTTTCCTGCTCTGACTTTGATGAATTCATCACTTACTTGTCAATGAAAGCGTTCAGGGTGCACAGACCCTGAAACACAGGAAATGTGTGCAATTAGTAACCATGGTCTTGATGAAATATTATGTAAAGAAACTGTGAAATAAGTCAGGGGGCCGGCAGTAGCTCAGTCTGAACTGGGTCGCCGGTTCAAGTCCTGGCACTGACCAAAGTAGGGAAGTTGGTGTTGGAGCTGGAGAGGCGGCAGGTCACTTCCTGAGTACTGCCGGGGTGCCTTTGAACAAGGCACGGAGCGTCCAACAGCCCTGGCACTGTCCCTGTGTAGCAGTGTGTAGCAGCTCCACTCTCACATCTCTCCATGAATGCATGTTCATATGCATGTGTGTAATTCAGGCCTATGTGTGTGTGTGTGAGAAGAATGTCTCTCAACAACAGTGTAAACATGAATTTCCCCTCTTAATAAAGTATGTGAAGGAAGACAGAAGAAACCAACCATGGCCTTACAGATAACAAATCAGCACCTCTCATTAATATAAATTACAGTGATAAAGATCCAAGCACTCGTGTGATCTCTGACAATAGCAGTCCCAAAGCAAGGAGAAGGAAACAGTAATCTATGTATATCTTGCCTGATTGTACATGTTGACCCCGAACCATCTATTCAATGTTTTTGAAAGCACTTGAAGATGTCTAATAAGTTTACATGCCTGCTAACCTGTAAGAAACTTTGCAGTATGCTAACTTCATTTCTTAACTCACTTTTGTCCATAGGTGTGCTTCAAAGATGCTTTCTTCTCCCTCCTCCCCAGAATGCGATACGGTCTCTTTTACAACACCCCTCTCGTAAGCTCTCCTTTATGTATCTGTTTGTGTGTGAGCACTAACCAGATATACTTTACATGTGCACGTAGGGCTGGGAATCTTTGGGTGTCTCAAGATTGGGTTCGATTTTGATTCTTGGGGTCACGATTTGATTCAGAACCGATTTTCCATTCAAAACCATTCTGGATTCATTGATCCATGGATTCAAAGTGTATTTAATGAATTAGTACATACTTCAGGATCTACTCCAGTCAGCTGTGATTTTGGCATTCTACTGAGTTAAAGAGCTAGCCTTAGCACTTAGCACTTAAAAACGATTTAAAGTGTCTCATACTCTCAGTGCTGTCTTGCTTTTAGTCTTTTTCTATGTTTTATCTGACATTTGTCATCATTTATCCGCCTGTCCTCCAAACATGCACGATGATATCTGGCTTTGTCATTTACATGCAGTGCAGCTCAAATATTTATGTGATGCATTCCAAAGTTCACCAAGTGCTTATGTTATTTAAATGATAATTCCAAGGAGATTACTATAAATATGATATCATGTAAATATGCGATGTCATGCAGTTCCAGCCTTGAGGTGTGAAATATTGATAGGTCAGCCTCAAGCTGATGCCTTTGATCGCCCCTGCAAATACATGTCACATTTATATTCATGTGCTCACATCCACAGCTACAGTGCAGAGGTGCATATGGGATTTCCTTAGACTTGAAGGAATGCGTAGCTGATATGATATTCATTCCATGGAGATTAGGAGATATGTATGTTTACAGTTTTGTCAGATATAGTGTGTTACCTATATATTCTTTTCAACCCAGTGCAGTACACAGGGAAGGCCAAATTAAATATGCCTTCAGTTCATTTCAAACTGGAGAGAAGATTTCCTAAAAAACAAATAT
>NC_083618.1:3419786-3497286 GCF_963584025.1 Labrus mixtus | reverse complement strand
TTCTTTTTGTTTGTATGTTTTGTTTGTGTTTCATACTGTATCAGAGCCAGCGCTAACGTGTAATCTGATTTTGGAAAATGTGCCTTAACGTTTGAATTTGTATATTGAACAATAAAGTTTAAAAAACAAAACAAAAAAACTCTTCCCCTCTCCAGGAGAAACAAAAACTACTTACCAGATTTAGTTGCCTTAATGAAACCTCCGCCGCTTCATGGTGTTTCTTTCCCGCCATGCAGTTGATGCAACCCACATTGACAGTAACCAAAAGACTCCGCTGCTAAACTAGATTTCCAGTTTCACTGGGTTAAGTGTGTGATAAAACACAGAGTTTTAACTGAACAAGATTAAAGAGGAAAGAGGAAGGGAGGGGGGCAAATACAGATCATGGCTTTATTAACTCTGGCAACAGAATTTTGCATGCAAGAAGAGGTGGAGGAGGGAGGCAGAGTGGGGGGGGGGGGGGGGGGGTGAGCATCTTGTGCTTTGTAAGGAATTTATCATAATGTTCGCACTGCAAGATCATTTGCCTCTTGACAGGATCATTACGAGATTCAGTGCTCCCACGACCATTACGCAATTTCAGCGTTCCTCCTTGGATGGAATTTTAATTGAATTAGCCCGGCTGGTTACACATGGTGCGAACGATAACATTTTCTGTCTATCTGGGCTCATTGAATCTGTGGGGAGGGGGGTAGGGGGGCTAACGCTTTAAGGCAGGCCGAGGAAAAAAGGAAAAGGTGGTTTTGGTTCAATCAAATCTGCTTTCTTCTCTCTCTGTTCCTCCATGCCTTCTTGTTCAGCAACAATACATAGCATGAAAATCACTGGGCTAGTCTTTCTCAGCCTGCTGATGCTTTGCTGTATTAACAATCAGAGCCACTCTTCCATGTAAGTGCCCATGTAAGCTGAGGGCAGTGCGAGCATGATGTATGGTTGGGGGGTAAATGTGTTAGTATTAACACCTCCGGAGAATAAAAACCTCCACCAGCCACTCAAGTATATTCCCATCAGAATGATTAATGATGCGGGTCCTGTTATGAAAGAAGAGAGAGCGAGAAGGGAAGCTATCACGCTGCAGGCTGACAAGAGGGTTTCTCTTCACTGTGAACATTGTGAACCGAAATTCTTTGATACTAAATGACACAGCCCATTAAAAGGCTAATTTATGCTTGGTATTAATAGAAACATTTAAGTTCCAATGCTACACAAGCTTCAGTACATCAATTAGAATAACCTGTGACACGGTCAAAAACACATTTCAGAAATTAAATAGTAAAGTTGGAAGGGAGAAATAAGAGAAATAAGAATTTCATTCAATCTTTCACATTTTAAATTCTTAATAATTGTTGTGCTTTGCTGTCATTTCTTAACTGTGTTTCAGTTTGAACAGGAGGTTTGGCCTGTTTGGTCTGAAAAACAGAAGGGAAATTTCAGACACAAAAAAGCATTACGCTAAAGGAAAATGCTATGATTAGAGAATTGGCTCACAAAGGTTGAGTTATAGGATCAAGTTCAGTAATTTATGACCTGTGATGTCATCGTATAGATCAACAGCAAACAGTAATGATAATGCTGAACTTTACAGTCAAAACAGATCAGAAGTGAAGGAAGCGATTTTATCTAGTTGCTAAATTTATTGTTTACGTATAATTCAAGAGGTATTGCTCCCATGCCCATCCCATATGAGTGGTAGAGATAAATCTTTAAAATGTTTTCTAGCACACTAGCTAGAGAGCTAGCATGTTCTTAGATAGTAGGCTAAGTGTTACCTTCCCAGTTCGAGTTGTCCTTTTAGTTAACAAGAATCTGTGACTACACTCAAGGTTAACTCATGCAGATTCATTTCCACTCTGACTTTTTGTGGCTGTGTTGTTGGTTGAGATGCTATACATCTCTTAACTTATTAACTTTAGCGTTAATGTATTACATGTATGCTGTAGTTAACACACAGGCCTGGCGTCACTTCATTTGTAACCATTGATGATTGCAAAGGTAAGAAATCAAATGTGTGGAAAGGAGTGATGCAGGTATTGGATATAAAACATTAATCACAGTAGTGTTGGCCATAGCAAGGTGTGTGATGTGGAATCATATACTTATTTCTACAGTACAATATGAATATGAAATGCCATTGTAAGAACTGTAACAGTTTTTCTTGGTTCATGTATAAAATCCATTAAAGTCATTCAATAAAAATCCCATGACACATTTTATTTAGCAAAAAATGTTTAATCTCTCCTTGATGTGTGTTTATTTACAAGTAGTAAATCTGCAAAATAGGAAATAACATAATATTTACACAATGAATGTTAACCTGCAAACTTGTGACAGTTGCTTCAAGTCTGAAACTCTGCATGTGTCGGACTTATTGTAGTATAAATTCCTTTGCCCGCTCTGTCCCAAATTCATTTGATTTGTGTTTCCTTGGATTCTCTGTAACTTCCATTTCGAAAACGAAAAGAAAGAAGGGCAACTACTGAATTATTCAATATCAGAGGAAAGCAGGAAACAGCAACAACAGAAAACAGAATGGTGCCAGGACTTGCATTTTAAGTTTTGTCAGGAAAGTGTGACAAAGCATGTGTAAACCGCTCAGAATTAAACATGATACACATTACTGTGTGCTGAATCTGCTCACACTGAACACAGTGGAGTACATTCAACTTCTGTATTTGTTCTGATTTGACAGAAAAACAGTTTATAAACCAGTGTGTCTGTCAAACCACAGTCAGCATGTTGTTGATGTGACAAGTTGTAAATCAGCAGCTAATCCTCGCTTCCACCTGATGACACCGACCTCTCTTAGAAAACATACATGCTGTATACCATCGATACACACAAATCAACTATCACACCAAAACAGTGCAAAAATTAAAGTTAGGTTAAGATTGTTGGAAAGTTTCTCTAAAGATGGGCCCCAAGTTGCAAAGCGGGTCAATCTAAAAGGCAAGTAATCATGCAAACGATGAACAAGCCATTTTCCCCCCAGCAGCCATTTAAATCAACTAAACTGCAACCAGAGTACGACACAAATGGAGCATGAACCTGAGGATAGATTGACAATGTCTTTCAAAAGCCTGACAGATCACCAACTGGGCACTGAGGCCCTGCTCGGTGTCTGTGTGTGTGCTTCAGCATGAAGGGAGGTCCTGCTGTACCGTCTACAAGCACTGATTGTTTACTAATGTTTGTCAACTAGACTCAATATATTTTGCAGTTATCTCTTTAACATACATGATTCTAACAGAGGTTAATGAATGTGCAGCTGAAAAGCTGATGAGGACAAATATTGATCCTAACATGGGCAGGGTGGTCCCTAAAGACTGAGTAGAGAATGAAGTCCCAACAGGGAAATCCAGATGTTTTAGCTGCATGTGTTTGCACCTGTAAAAAGTAATGTCACATCACAGACAGGTAAAGAGAATTGTGTGTTGATATCGGGAGTTCTTTTCACTTTTCTTGGATCTGAGAGGAGTGTTTTTTTTTTAGTTTTTTTTTTTTTAAAAGGAGCCTGGATTAAAAATTGAGAGTAACAGTGTTTATGATCAGCACAAAATGACAGCCCTAATGTTTGACAGAAAAACAAGGTACAAGAGTTAAAGCAGCAAGTCACAGTTCCACCACAAACACACAGATGCTCATCTGATGCAACAATTTCATTTTGATCCTTGAGATCAGGAAAATAAAACCTTGAGGTCGGTCAAGTACTTCAACTTCAGGCAAACTAAAGAGAATTTCGTCTTCTGAGTACCGTCAAATGTACAATTTACACGTCGCAAAAAAAATAAAAAGACATAAAACAGAAATAAAAACAACCTGATTACAAAAGAATGGCAAACAGCTTTTGTTCATCTTGGAAAAAGTATACAATTTACAAATTAAAACATCAACAGAAACATTACACAGACCACAGTTTGGTTTTTCGGCAAGCAGAAAAAAATGAATCGGAAAACATTATTTTTCACCACAAAGTCAAAAACCCTGACTTCAAGACTTAAAAAAAAAAAAAAATAGAAACAAAGAAATCCTTTTAAGAGAGCGGTAATAAAAAAAGCTTAAGCCACACATGGCAATAGGCTAGTTCTGAAACAAGAGCTGCAGGCTAAGGGGAGGATTACTCAGCCTAATGAACAGAGGTATCTCACCTCCATATCTTTCTATACCCCCCCATAGATAAAAAGCTAAAACCCCAGTCTCAAATAGATAGGTTAAAGGTGGAGAGAAACACTCGATATCTTTTCCTTCCCCCTGGATTCGGGTATTAACATTTGGAAATGAAAGACAAAAGTGGCTTTAGGCTGAGTACAGCTTTTCCCTCTTTGTTTCATCACTGAGGGGCTTGGCTCAGCTCGACCTGACCTCAGTGTGGCTCCTGTAAACAGCATCAGGGAGCGCCAACACTTTGGCTTCTCTAACAGGACTGTGTCAGAAAGTTAATGACCCTTCAAAGGATGATATCACAAACTCAGGACCCCGACAGATAGATATGATGGCTGGGTGCTGTTGGGGTGAACGGGAGTATTTTCAGGTAGTGCAATGTAGCTACTTCATTGTTGAGTCACTAAACCATGATCCACTGAACCATCAGTCCTCAAACCAGCCGTGGCGCAGGATACTAGCGTGGCCATGATAAAGCAACAATCCTGTGTGTGTGTGTGTGTGTGTGTGTATATATTTGGTTTTCTGAAACCAAAATATTGCACTGATTGAATTAGAAACAACAGCAACTGTATGTCATCAAAGTGACACCATGAACTGTGCTAAGTGGACAACTTTCTGTGTCGTCCCACTTCCCACTTTTTTTCCCACAAAAAAAAAAAAAAAGGATCTTATGATGGGTCCAACAATTCTTTTCAGTCACGAGGCAAGTTCATATTCAAAATCATACGGTAGCACATTCCATCTAACAAATTGTCTTTGCACTAAACAACATTCAAAGAAAACATGGCACAGTACGACTTTTTTGATTCTTTTTCGTTGTTTTTTTGTCTACGTTATTTTTCTTTTGTACTTGAAATATCAAATCATGTTTCATTGTTGTATTTGTTGGCTCAAAATGAAAAAAGAAGAACAACCAAAAATGTTTTCTCTCTAATCTTTTTTTTTATGTAGCTGTATTTATATAATATCTATATTGTCTTCCTTTGTAACATTTCTGTAAATTGTGCAAATTCAGCAGTAATACAAGTGGCGAGAGATCAGAGAGTGGGCAGTCGATTACATTTATACAAAAAAAAACTAACATCCTTTAAAAATGTGACACCCGTGGAGTCACATTACCTTGAGAGCCTCTCTCCATTGGCTCATCATGTCCTGCTAATGACGCCATATATGGAGTTCCTGTCCAGGTTTCCTTTGTTTCTTTCCTGACCATGGCGTCAGTACAACAAAACTCCTAAAATCAAAATCAAGCAAACAACAAACACCAACGTCCACAATAATCTAATGCTGTCAGTTGACATGTTTCTCCATGTGTCTGTGTGTGAACAAGTCCGGTGTCCGAGTCTCTCACACAGACACCAGCCCACACACTGTTCAGGGCTGCACACAAACACACACATACAGATGTAAGCGCACACAGGCCCGCCCATCTCTGCTGAACCCCCCCCACCCTCGTTTACAGTACACTGCTTCAGTCTTTTTGCAGTTCATCTGTCATGTTGTGGGGGTTTGGAGTTTTGTTTGTTGTCCGGATGAGAGGAGCGAGAGGGAGAGACAGATGGAGATGAGGAGTGAAGAAGAAGAGGAGATTAGAGGTGCTGGATGGTCCTCAGCTGCTCAGGGCCATTGTGTCGATGACCTGCTCCAACTTGCTCCTCAGTCTCTGTCTCCTCGCCTGCTCGTCCCGCTCCAACGCTGACAAGATCTGAGGATGCAAATAGAGAGAGGAGGTCAGGCAACTTTTGCTTCCAAACATGGAGTCATTTTTTCCCAGATCAGAGGACATCAACATCCCACCTCGCTGGATCAGAATTCATGCATGTAGTTCTTTCTTTTACAAAGCCATGAATCAAAGAATGCATATAGTAAATAAAGTAAGGTATGAAACTTTTTGGGAGGTTGGAATAACATGTTACCTTCAAATGAACACCCTTCTGATTCAGGCCATACTCAAGATTCTGCTGCTTAAGGCTGTGTTCACACTTTCAGCGCCTTTTGAGCGCTTATGTGGGAGTGTTCTGTAACCATAACAACAGGATCTAGTCTGCGGTGCAACCGCGCCGGAGCCGGCCGGAGCACGACGCATCAATTTAGCACAGAAAAGAACAAGCGGGACGGGAAGTCAGACACCGATACAACATTAAAACATCCGGTTTATTTTCAGAATAACACCCTCCGTTTTGATGGTTCAGATGGTTGTTTATGTGTTTATAAGGTTTGTATTGACTTTTATACCACGAACATCGTATTATCTCGTGCTGTCGCGAGTGAATTTGTTAAATTACCGCAGAAATTCCTTGGGGAAATTCCGTTTTTGGGCAACGGTAACTAGGGACGTCACCCAGCGGTTTTCTGAAAAGTTTAAATAATTCAACTGAAAAAGGTGTCGGGCGCAGCGCTTTTTGAAAAGGCGTCATCCTTTTTCATTTTTCCATAGGCTTGTATGTAAAAAAGGCGCTGGCAGTTGAAAAAAGAAGGTCTTTCTTTTTTTTTTTTTTGCATGTTCTATCCACCTAATAATTCCAGTATTCTCAGGTGTCAGCTCTTCCAGACTACTGTAAAGCTGCTGTCAATCAAACACAGCACTTAATAAGACTATGGATACCAGGCAGGCCAGGAAAAAATCTGGAAAGGAAAGCCTTAAAATTCATAATGTATAAAAAAAAGAAACCTGTCTCTAACAGGGACCTGTTTTAAATAAAGTCCTGCTTATAAGCTTGAGATATTTTTTATTTCAACATTACAGAAGTGTGCAAAGCTTCAGGAAAGATGTAATTATTGAGTTTCTCCTGAGTGTCTTTAGGAATCTCACCTCATCCTTGTACTTGACAATGTAGGAGTAGATCTCATGTAGGGCTGACATGCTGTTGAACTGGTTTGCATGCAGGCGCGACTGCTCTGCGAGGTACGCGCTCATGTCCTGGTCACTGATGACCGGCATCCTGGAGATGTCTGAGTAGTACCTGGAGGAAAAAAAAAACCACACACATCAGTTCAGATCTTGACAATTTTTTTTTTAAACATCTTTCAAAAAAAATGTGACTTTCGTCTTCCTACCTCTCTACCCAGTTCTTATAGTTGGGGATGTCTTTAGCATAAAGCAGCTTGTTGGAAGGCGAGTCTTTCCCCAGTTTATGCTCTGATGTTGAACAGGAGTCCATGAAGGTCTGAGCCACCACGGACAAGCAGGCGTCTGTGATGCTGTTCTTATGGATGTCAAAGACAAACTGCGGGTTCTTGATCACGTTCACCCAGAACCGCAGAGGAAGACTGGGAGGATTGAGAGAACAGAGGGATGAGGTGGAGAAAGATAGAGGACTCGACAAGCTGTGCAAGGTGCAAAGAGCACTGCAGCCTGAGTGATAAAACACCTGAGGCAAGCGAAATAAGGAACACTTAACATTCTGCAGAACTGTAAAGTTTTGCATTATTGCTGCCTTAAGAGTAAACTTTTTCATACTACAGCGCGTTTTCCACAACACTAATGAGACACAAACCAGCTACTTAATACTCGGAAACATAACCTTTCACAGCGGGCACACACACACACACACACACAAACAGACTTACCAGTTGCTCTTCCATGTGTGCCGTACATCGGAATCTGATATGGAGTGTTTGTCTGCCTGCTCATCCAAGAAGTCAAACATGTACTTGATGGCGAGAGGCAGAGCGCTTCCTCTGTGCGCTGTGCTGAAGATGGTCTCAAAGAGGTCATCCACAAACTTCTGGAGTGTACCCTGAGCACAAGAACAAACACTGGTTTAGTACGTTTGGAAAAAAAACCTTGAAATTTCCTTGTGCTTATGGAAGATGTATGGAGACCTTTATGTTCCTATTAAAATTATGTTGAACCCCCTTTTGAAAACACTAGCTATGTTCTGTCTATTATGGAATTCATGTTAGAAAATACATTAAAACACCAATAATGACTTATCTGAGCCAATCAGGCAACACAAGGTTGTACAGGGAAGGATGTTAAGTTGCAAAAATACACACTTGTGCATGCACATAACAAGGAGGATTTGCGTTGACCACTTAGAAACAGTCTATGTGTGCACCTTCTTCTTCTGTCCGTGATGGTCTGGCTGAAGGCGTTGGCTGTGAGACGCAGGTGTTTGAGAATGACAGAGCTTTGCTTTTAGTACTCCGTCTTTCTGAGAGTTTGTGATGGTGCTAGTCAGTGTTCTTTACAGTATTAGGATTGGGCCCAAGGAGAGTTCATCCTGAGGCTGTTCTGCAATGTTTTTCAGCACATCACACAACTCCGGAGATTCTGAATCCTCAAAAAACTCCTCTGAAGTTGAAACAATTTTCCCCACAAGCCGTTCACTGTCTTCCCTTCTATCTTCCAAGCATCCAGGCCAACCTTTCCACAAAGCCTTATTTAATGCAGCAAGAAGTTGAATCTGCGTTTTCTTTTCGTTCACACACGTTCACATCCACAAATCAGCTTCCTAAACATACAGAGCTGTGGGGGATGAATTAAACAAGAACAAACTGCAGCGATCTGGTTTCCTACATTGCCTTCCCCTGGCTTATATTACCCCTAGACGAGGTAACACTGATGCCGCTAACCTCGCACTTTCCCACCTGGAGCTTGAACAAAGGAAATCTGCAGCTAATGAGTGAAATGTTGGGGGGAAGGGGTGAGCTGAACCACCAAGATAGTTAGTATTTGTAAATGAGAAATAAAAGCCTGAGACGTACGGTACACTTTGCATTCTGCTGCTGCGCAAGATGTGGCCATGGTGTTAAAGATGCATGTCATTTTGTGGAGCTTAACAAGTATGATTAGACTTTTCATCATGACTAATCTGGATGGTTTAGTAATACATGATGTTCAGTGCGATGCATATAGAGAACACTCATTCTCTATGTCAGCATCATAGGTTAAAGAGGACTTTGATTTAAAACGTGTTAACGACTCCATTAATGACTCAAACAAAAGAGCAGGGCATGTTCTGGAGAAGATGTGAAACCAAACAGGCACATTTCAAACTGAACACATATTTGTAATGCTTTCTTGCATTGGTTATAGAATGCAGTATCAAGGTAATATGGTGAAAACAGACCTGAAACTGTAGGCCAATGAATCCTTAAACTATTCATTCTCGTTTCATCCCATTCTTAATCATTTCATAAAAACTGTGATATGGGCCAATCGGATACATGCAACTGCAACTTTTGCTTTGCAGGACATTTGTGCATCAGATCATACACACCAATAAACTGACCCACCTTTCAGGTGCAGAACATCTACAAACCTCACTCAGACACTTTTCACACAGCTCTGGTAAAAATGCTACACTGCAGCAGCCTCAACTGCTCTAGAATCTAAAATAGTCCCAAAGGCTGAGACGTCCGTTTCACAAAACATTTTAACAGTGATGTGAACTGTATCAAACTTTACTCAGTGGAGGTTACTCAGGGATGAAATCCACATAGGCTGACTGTTGTTTCTCCAGGACACAAACACAAACTCTGACTCCAAGTAACCTTTCAGATCATCATCTGAAGACACACGCTGCATAAGAAGCTGAGCACAGGATCCACAGAGTGGTCCTGAGGACATGGAGGGATGTGTTGAGTAATGATCGCAGAGTAAAGGCCTGAGCCTAAAAGCCCTCAGGCTGCCAACAGAGGGCCCAGTAACACCAACAAAACAACTCAATAGCCAAAGGTCAACCTCCTAATTAAGACACACACACACTCAATCCTGTGCATATGTGTGTCTTTGTACAAAAGGTTATGAAAAATGTTAATGAGCTTCGAGACCATCACCAAACAAAGGTCAGGGGTAAGAGCTGCTGGTGGAGAAGACAGATGTGGGGGTGCAGGGTTCGTAAGGATGGAAGGTGTGTAAATGTGTGTTAATCTACATCTTCTGGATACCTTTGTGGCTAGCAGTCTGGTCAGGTAGATTTCAGACACCATCTTGCTGCCTCTGTCCCCTTCCCTCTGGTCCGAGTGGTCATGGTTCTTGACCAGGTGCCAGAGTTTGGTGCCGCTCTCGAGGTCGGGGGTGATCATGGGTGTTCGTGAGCGCAGGCTGTCTGGACTGCTGGCTGTCCTCAGCATGCTCTCTGTAAGGAGGAGATATGAGTTTAGTTACAGAGACGCAAAACCTTCAAGACATTTAAAGATACAAAAAGAGTCAAATATGTAATCCTTTCTATTATCTTGTGTTTTTTAAACAGGGAAAGGAGCAGTTAGGAGGTCAGAGGCCATGTGTGCAGAACTACACACCTGGTAGTCTTTAATTTTTATATTATGAAGGAGGTATGCAAGTCTCTTGAAGAAATTGTGTTTGATACAGTGAAATAGGTTTGCCATTTAATCAAGACTTTTACAGAAAGTAAAATGCATCTAATATAAGACATCCAGGGCCTCTGGAGGAGAAGAAAAGGACATTATTAGATGTAAAGGGATGATAGTCTAAAGTGTGTTTCATTCATTTCTACTTCATCATCATCTCAAGAGGCACAGTCTGCAAATGAAGCTACCTGAGAATAAAAACCATGAAAATACTAAATCTTGAGCGCCTACAAAGAGCGAAACCTGTGTGAAGTTAAAAGCATTTCTAAAAGGTGACAGCTGCTCCTGCTTGCATGTCACTCTTTCATTCCAGAATAAATTTGTCTGTCACTCTCTCTCCTTCACCCTCCTCCCTTTGCTTTGTTGGACAGTGATCCGCTATTTTTGTGACACGGAGCATTATGTTTTCACTTTTTGGAATGCCTGTCACTTCAGTGACAAAGCAGGAAAGGATTGAGAGGTTCAAAATGTCACAAGAGATCGTGGACCAGGGAAGTATGAGTAGAAACGGAGGACAACTTCACTCCAATCCTGAACATGGACCTGACATTGTGTTTTGACATGACATGTTTGCAACAGTGAGCTCCTGTTTTGAACACAGGTAACTTTGATTTGGACTCTTTGGATAATGTAATATGATGAATTCTTGTATTTTGGCACTTTTGCAAAAGAGAAATGAGGAGCAATAAAGAATCAATAAAAGGGCTTTACTTTCAGCCAGCAGTCGTCCTGTGTGAGATATCTCATGAGACTTAACAGATTACTGTGACTTTATAGAAATATTACTACTATGCCACTAATTATTGTGTAACTTTAATACATTATATTTTTATTTCTGAAAATAAAGGCAAATCATATCTGCTCAATATAAACATTTTACAAGAAAAAAAATAAAAATAAATTATGAACAACTTCCAAAACAAATGACCAGTCTGAGTGTAACGATGATTCTGTCAATTAAAGTATGTTTGAACTTCCAGTCACTGCAGATGTTATAGGAGGGGGTAGGACCAGAAACTTCTTCCTAACCCTTTTGAACATGAACCATATTATTTGAGCGAGTTATTTATTTGTTGCTATGGATCCTGAGGATCCCGTTGCTTATACTTTTTATTTTGTGTTTGTTATATCTTAACATGTTCAATAAATTGACTAATACAAATGTTTATAATGTCTATTAATACATACTAGTTAGAAAAAGAGGCAATAAATAATCCACCAGTTCTTCATCTAATTCACCTAGATTAGTTGAAAGGCACTAAACTAGTCTGCTGACATGACGTGTACATATTTGTGTGTTTTACAGAGTGTTTAGTTGTTATTCCTGTTAGCATTACATTCACACATATTATAAAATGAGACAACGCATGCTTACACTTGTACTACACACAGACGCACACACAGTCAAAACAGACACACCTTCTCTCGTACCGTATCGGCTGAGGGACTTGGTGAATGTGGAGGAGTTAGAGATGTTGTAGGCTGAGTTCTGTTTGGGCACCAGGGCGATCACAGAGCCATCTGTCACCTGAAACAGGATTTTCAACATCGGTTATTATCACGGTACAAAAGGTCCAGCAGCAAGATTATAGTCCAGCCTCACTAAAGATCACTGCGCTGATGATATTGTCTGTTTACTCAGTACAGATTTATGTAAGTGGCCTTTGAAACCAATCAATGCAAATGCATTAAAAATTACATCTATGACATTGTTTCCTTAAGTATAGACTTAAAACAATAAAACACATGACATCAGTTTCTGCACTTGAATGAATTTTTAAAGCAACAACTGTGTGCAACCTAATCGATATGGAGTAACTGCTTGACAAGACATGGTGCATCATGGGACTTGTGCTATGCTTGAGCAGCAGGGTACCTGGTAGTGAGCCAGGGTGTTGAGTCTCTTCCAGTCGTTGTCTATCTTTGTGGTGACGTCCTCGTCTTGCAGGATGATGCGAGCCATCCTACCCTGCCGCCATTCTGTCAGACACACACAAACACACACATAAGGAGATACGGGTAAGATTGTGTCCATGTAAATAGCAAAGTTGTTTTCACTTTCTTCAGAGTAAGATGACAAAGTTAATTGAGGGATGATTGTAAATGGGTCTTATTTGTCTGACTCCTCTCTCTTCTATCTATTCTGCTTCAGAATAGCTTCTCCTGTGTGAAGGGCACCCTCCTGCTTCAGAGAGCCCTTGAAATTATTCCAGATTCACCCCCCCTGTGGTAGTGCACCTGTGCTTGAAATGTGTTCTTTGTGTCTTTCTGTTCTCTGTCTCCTTACCCAGGTCCATGTCGGAGGCCTTGGGTCTCTGGGAGTATGGTGTGCCTTTGTACACGGCGTCCAGCAGCTTCTCCTTCACCTGCGTCACCGTGTCACAGTTCAGGCTCTTCACCGTCACCTCCGGAGCGTTCTCGTTCTCTGGGTTCACACAGTGCAGCGTCTGCGGAGGCAGAGGTCAGAAAGAATGAGTGAAAAAAAAGTGGAAACCTTAGCTATATATGTGAAGAAGCATGACCCTGCATTGATATTTGACCTAAAACTGGCACTTCATGCTGCAGTCTAGAATCAATAATCAACTGCGGAACAGTAAAGATGTGAGTCTTTATTGGCTTTTCTATTGTAATGTAGATTGGCAATTCTGCCACAAGTCACTGTATCAGTGGCTCTGGTTTTTATCTTCATCACCCTAATGAATACAAATGTGTGACCATCCTGTCTGTATTCACCAATATGCACACAAATACTGACCAAAGTCTTGTAGTCAATCTGCTGCCTGATGAGTTTGTCCTCGCTGAGGGAGTAGCGGGCCTCTCCTGTGATGGAGTCTATCGGTCCCTTCTCCATTTGCTGCTTCATGGCACAGTACAGCATGAAGAGAGGCTCGCCAGCACACTCCTGGAGGCAGGGAAGAAGAGACACAGAGGGAGAATAAGTAGGGAGAAGGAGGAAGGTGGAAGTGAATGACCAGGGGAAAAATACAGGCTGCTAAATGCAACTGTATAAAAACTTTACCAACAAAATAGTACACAAAGCAAAAAGTGTGTAGCTCTGCTGTTCAACTCTCCAATTATATTTCTAATCTCCTTTAAGCCAATCACAGGCTGAGCAGTAAATGACGAGGGCATGGGGGCATGGTCTGTGTTGGCTGACAGCTTGCTGGAAACGAACAAAGTACAGCACACACACCATTTCTCTCCCAGACACACTCTCCAGTCTCTCCCCTGTGTCTCGTCTTGAAAAAAACTCTCTTTGTAAATCTCTGTTAGTGTGTTTGTGTGTGTGTGTGTGTGTGTCTGTAAGTAAGTGAGCAAGAAGGAGAGGAGAGTGCGTGTGTGTGTGAGTGAGTGGCAATTGATGGAGGAGTTAATAGAAGGTTAACGACTGAGGGGTAAAAAACGCTTGGAGAAGCACTTTGGTGTGTGAGACGTGTCAACCAGGCAACGAGCGTTGGGATGTTGGGCCTCCGTCTTTCATTCCTTCGCTCTCTCTCTCTCTCTCTTCACACCTCTTTTTCACTCGCTCATTGTGCTGGCCTGCCAAGTCAGCGCTGCCTGTTTTTATAACTGCTCTGTTCCGCTTTAAAAGATCCTTCTGGTTAGATATCCACTAATAAGAATACACTCGTATTTCATACTGGGTTTGTACTTTTCATGTGCAATGATGTATTATCACTGACTTTATTTTTTGGCTCACTTTAAGTTCTTTAGATGATTGCTGAGCTGATCTGAGGGCTGAGACCACTTATAGGGTTATCAGATATCCTGAGGGGCCTTGAGATAAAATAGTAGATAAGCAAATTCTGTTAAACATGATACATAACTCAAGCAACATTAGGACAATATAAATCTTTCTACAGAGCGATCAAGAACCTCTTATGGTCTTTGTTCAAATGAGTCTAAAAATCTTACTGACCTACAACCTGAATCTGTTTCAAGTGAACATAGTGACCTTTGAAGGATCATAAGTAAAAGACTGCTGTGTTTGTGTTTCTAAAAGGAGACCTTACATATAAAGACATGTTGACCTTATGGGATAAACATTGGTATTTTTTACATGTATGTCGTAACACACCAGATTTCTACTTTTCAAGAAAATGTAAAATTATAAGTTTGCACGTAAGCTGCCATTGATGTGTACACCGCAATGCACTCTGGGTAGTGACATCAAGTGGCTGCGTCAATCTTTTCCCCTATACACTAGCCTGAAGGAGGTGAGAGTGGAGCTAATACTTTGGTGTCTGTGCAACAACTGCTTGTAAATGTGAGAGAGAGAGAGAGAGAGAGAGAGAGAGAGAGAGAGAGAGAGAGAGAGAGAAAGGGAGAGAGTACCCTGAGTGCACTGCAGTGTATGCAACAATGGCGGCCTACGTGTGAAATTTATATTTTAAAATTGTCTCAAATGTAGAAAGCTAGAGTGTGTTTTTGTTACACATGTAAAAGATACCAGTGTTGATCCAATATGGTCAACATGTCTTTATATAGGGGATTCCTTAAAAGACAATTTGTTCAGGGATATAATATAAATGTCTGTAATTATTATTTTTTAATCATTTCACAGTTCTCTTCCTTTGATGTGCCATTTCCGCCTGGCAGAGTGAGGCAGAGGAAGTCTATTGCCAAGTCCTGCCCTCACTCTTCAGACGGCCACATTCATGCTTCAACACGTCAGTCATTTTGGTGAGCTCGCTGCTGTCAGATTAACTCTGTGGGAAAATCTAGCACTGCCTGCTTCCTGTGGAGAACACACAGCACACCAGCTGACGTCCTCTACACAACATTAAAAAACCAGTGTAGTGCTGCAGCTTCAAACTTTTGTCTACAGCGTACTTCTGCAGTGTAGAAATAAATCCTCGAACACTATGTTTAAGAACGGCTCATGTTAGATGTTCATATAGCGAAGCTGTGCTTTTTACAACAGTGTCTTGTTGCTAACGTTAAGATACATCCTCTTCCATTGAACTTTACTTAAACCAGCACATTATCATACAGCATCCTCTCAACTGAACCCAAAGCAACACACAGCCCATCTGGTGCAGTAAAAAAGGAACCACGTGTTTCTTTCAAACCAGCCGATGCACAAGAGGACAACCTTAACCCTTAGAGTAAGGTAATGGATTAAAGGTTATTTTCCTTACTCCTGTTCCCTTTGGTAAGAAAAAGCTTCATCTATTTCCTCCCTTTGAACAACGACTTGACCTTTACCCATCTCTATTCACACCTGGCTGAACCTTGAAATTGTTCCAGGCCTTTCTTTTATGTGACCCTTAAAAACTCAGGAGAACGAGGGGGGCGCAGATTTGTCAGGGGTTAGATGTAAGCTGGCTTGGTAACCTTGCTGTTAGCTTCAGCCAGTCTTGGCTTCAGTGCTCACTTTTTCCAATCCTTCTACTTTCCCTCCTATTTCCTCTTACACTCTTTGTTCCTTGTTGGAAAAAGACAATTCTCCAACATATCCTCTCGTCTATCAATTATCACTTATTTTCAACTTTCTCTGCATTCCTTCATCCTCAGTATTGTTTTTCTTGTCTGAAGTTAGTCAACAGCTAATGTAAAAGATTCCCAAGCAGCTTCCCTGCTAGCCCACTCCCCTGTCTATGAACCCAATTATGGCTGTCCAGTCGCACATTTAGAGCCAAGTTACAGACATAAACGCACACCCAGATGCCAACTGGGACCCCCAAGGGCTTGGCTGGTTGCTGTCCACCAGAATGTATGTCCTGGTGGGGGCTTAAGACCCCGCTGCAAACTGATTAGCCGCAGCCATGTTTGAATTTGGAGAATGCATGAGTGGAAACAAGAATTTAGCACAGTTTAAGCCCCAATAATTCTCTCTGATTCCATATCAGAGGGACAAGAATTCAAAAAGAGCAAAAGAACATACAGACACAGAGACGTACAGACAGAGAAATGAGAGAATGCATTCGTGTAAGATCTCTGGTTTCCTTTTTTGCTAAGCTCCAAAGCTCCGAGGGGGGATACAAACGCACAGCTATGCATACACACACACTTACACTCTCTCTCACACACTCACACACACACACACACACACACACACACACACACACACACACACACACACACACACACTTTCTGGCTTCATTCGAATCCAGTGAGGGACACAAAGAGAGGACAGGTTGGTGTGACGGGCTACGGCCATCACAACAACATGGCCAGTTGTGTGTGAAGAGCGCTTCAGACCGCAGATCCCGAAATTCAGAGAGAAGGAGAATTTACCACATGAAAGACGGAGGTAAGGGATAGGTAGCCTGCTGTCTTATCTAATGCTGCAGCTGTGTATGTGTGTTTGTGATGTATTTTGATGTTCTCAAACAGCAGTTGTGTGTGTCCTGTCTGTGTGAAAGACAAACTTTACCTTGAGGAACTTGTAAAGCAGGAAGGTGAACCAGTTGGTGAGCATCTTCTCAGCGACCGACTCCGTCCTGAGGGAGAGGTGATTGGGGAAGGTGAAAGGAGATGGTGAAGGTCAGAGGGAACAAGAGAGAAAGGATGGGAGTGGAGATGAAGAAAGACAAAGAACACAAAGATGAGAACCTCACATAACCCTCTGCACTACACACTAGGAGGCTTTGTGGTCATTCACAACCTATGCTCATATTTCATGAAGCACAACTCAAACATGCCCCCCCCCACAATCCTCACCCCATGGCTATGATCTGTGTGCATCAACCAACACTTTCATCATGGGGGGAGGCATTTACACACTAGAACATCAAAGAGATCACTTAGCATTATCAATTGTCATGCGGTGAGCCCTTCAAACAGCCCCCCCCCCCCCCCCCGACCCTCACATGCAAACATATTAACTTGGCAAAACAAACCCCTCCATTTCTTTCATTGTTTCGATTCCCCCCCCCCCCCCCCCCCCCCCCCAAGCAAAACACACTCGTCTTCATTAAAAATACAGCAATTAGTATAATTCGCTAACTTCTCTCATTAATCACAAACCTGCCGTGTAATGAGGGGAACCTCTGCACGTGCACGCCATCGAGCAGACGCACGTGATCAGTCGGCGAATGAGCAATTAAAAGGCATTGTAATTACGGACTTATTGTGTCTAATTTGTTTAACAGCAGAAAGGGAGAGAGCGGCAGTAAGGGTATGTGAGGGGAAAAGCAGAGTGATTATTTTCTTCCCTCTCCGGCATCGTCCTCAGATTTACCCCCCTCGCTTTCCTGCAATCCTTCCTTTTCACATTACAGAGAAACAGGAAGACTGCTTAATTACTATTCCTTGTTTTCACTTCGATGAATGGAGGACGTATCAAAGCTCACTGGAACTGGTCTGCTGCTGGGTTACTGGGTTGTCTAACTGGGCCACATTCCCACACTTCGAGCAAACATGCTTTTTTTGTCATTAGCGAGGTACAAGATGCAAAACGGTGAAGGACGCACATTCTGTTGAGAAATGACATTGTAGGAAGATGTTTTTTTTTTCTCAACTCAAGTGTTTGAGCAACTGAGGAATAGTAACGAAATAAAGATGAAGCAACTAGGAAACTAGGCCAATGATCTAGAGAAGGCCTGTAGCAGGAATGAGATGTGAACTCCTACGCTTCCGCGAGCCTCCCTGTTTGACTGTTCAGTGCTGTTTGATGTATGTGGAGCAAATTCTTTTTTTTCAAGGCTGTCAGCAAAATCAAGTGGATGAAAGATGAGGCAACAGGGAGCAGAGGGAGGGAGGACGATGGAGGCGAATACACCTGGACAGAACATGCAGTTGGGCACTTCAGGGCATGATAGTGAGCTACTCATTCAGCTGAATATCTATTGTTCCAACATGTTGAAGTGTGAACTGCAGGGGGTTAACACAGCTTTCCTGGACGCAAACTTAGAGCATGACAGACTATAATGTTTCGTTCAGGCCCAACTTTACCACAGGGGATGAAAATCCACATAGGAGCAGACTATTAGTACTTCTCCAGGGCTTTTATGTGAATATGCATACATCTGGAAAAAGGTTCTTAAGACTATCTGTTGCTGGAAAAAGACCAAAACAGTGAGAACCATGTGTAATAATTTCCAAGCTTATTAACAGCAGCTCCCGAGGCTAGTGTAGTTAGCAGGGACAGCGTGTTGTGACCATACACCCCAAGAGGGGATAGGAAAAGGCTTCACACAGGCACACTGGCTGAGAGTCATTTATTTGATTAGATTTTTAATTAAATATCTCTCAGAGGACAAGAAGGAAGGAAAAAAAAATATATAACTTTTTTATCATTTAATGTCTAATTCCAATTTATTTGGAGTCAGGCCATTTCTCTAATTGTGTCTTTCTTTAAATATGTGTATCTTTTCCTGCCCGACTGACTGCAGCAGCTCATTTCTCTTTCTCCTCCTGTCTGTCCCTGCTCCTCTCCCATCATGGTACACCTTCCTTCTTTTTTCTTCTTCTTTTCAAACCTCCCATACCTTTTTCCTTCCTTTATTTGCCTTTAGCCCTGGTATTCCTCTAGACAATTTGCCCTATCTTTCTGTCCATCACTCTTTCCCTCTGTCCTTCTACTCCATCCCCTTTCTCTTTCAGCCTCTGCCTATGTCACCTCATATCCTCCCCTCCCTCTGTTGCTTCTCTTGCCCTTTTCCCCTCTTTACTTTTTCTCTATCCCTCATAACCATCCCCTGCAAATCCTTCTTCTCTCTCCCCTTTACATCCGCTTGTGCTTTACCCCTCTCTACCTTTCTCTCGCAGTGTGTGTGACTGCGGCTCCGTTGGGAGTGTGTGTGTGTGTGTGCGCTCAGGGGTGTAATCTGCTCTGACAGGGACAGGGTTGAAAGATAGAGATGAAGTAACGTCACATATAGTAGGCCTCTAAAAGCTACGGTCCCCGCCCAGAGCCCTCCTGCTTCATGACTTTATCTGCTTCTTTTTCTATCTCTTCCTATCTTAGCGCCTTGATGAGTATGATTAGTTGCTTTGTGTTGCAATACAGTTGCCACTGTTTTTAACAACTGAAGGGCAAAAAACAAGAAGTGTAACAAGAAGTGTATTGCTTCTTTTTTTTTTCTTTTTTTTTTTTTTACGGCTGAATGGTCAAGGTGGCCACTACTCAAGGACGCCCCAAACCAGTGAGAGGTATGATAACTAAAGGGATGTAACCTCAAACTTGAACCCCAGGTGAGGAATCTACCTGTGTGACAAGGTTTTTTGCAGAGTTCAAGCCCATTTCAACCCTGCCTCCCCCCCTTCTCCCTCTCTGTTTTCTTACCTCCTGAGTAAGAGCTTGGGGTGATTCTTGCTCTCCAGGTTTTTGTCAATGAGGTCAGACAGGAGCTGTTTGAGGACACCCGTTGCATACTCCATCTCCCCCTGCAGTGCTGTCATGATGAGAGAGGCCACGTTGCCCCGGTCGCGCATAGAGAAGGAGCGCTGCGCCTCCAAGGTGCGGATGAAGGTCAGCAGGAAGTGCTTTTTGGTAAGCAGCTGGCCAAAAAGGGTCAAGGCCTTCTCCACATTGGCGGGGACCTGGAGAGGAGGGGACAGAGGTGCAGATGGGGAAGAGTGTAAAGAGAGAAAGTGAGGGACAGTCGATGGAGGGGGAAAGTGGCCAGTGGAGGAGAGGAAATGAATCAAATCCAAAAGATGGAGGAATAGTTCAAAGGATTCAGACAATTGGGTTGAAGTGAAGAGGAGGAAAGGGAAGAAGAGGAGGAGAGAATTGAATGCAAAGGATGTTTGGAAGTAAAATATAAAGAGAGGTTAAAGGAGGAGGAAAAGTATAAGAAAGGAAATAGGGCAGAATAAAAAGGTTGAGGTTAGGATGTGGTGAGGGGGATGTGGAGAAAAGAATTGGTTGTGTGTCAAGGTGGAGAAATGGATTAATGAGTATGTGTAAGAACAACGGATATCAGATGATCACTACATTGCCATAAAGGGACACACATGCGCAGAGACAATGACAATATATAAGTATGTACAGGGAAGATCCGCCTCCAGATACGTCTATAACATTCATTTTGACTCTTGTTTTACGATCCATTATTGTTCTCTTTCCCCAGTTCTCTCTTTACTATTCTTCTCCATCAGCCCTTCTCACCTCTTCCTCCCTCAAAGAAAAGGACAGGCCTCCCCTTCTGAGGGAGAGGAACAGAGGTTTGAAGTGAGAAAGTGAGCTCCGTGCTGTAATAAGAAATTGATCTCCCTGCTAGCGCACTACTGTGGCCTGTGATTGCCTGGGCTATACAAATGAAAATCCAATGTCCCGCTAGACTTTCCCTTTGGAATACACTTGACAGCACCAGCAGATACTGAACGCCTCAAAGCGACCACCACCTTGCATGCAGGACAGTGTGCATCTCCATGTGATGTATGTGTAGTTGTGTCCTAACACAGAAAAATGATTGAGGAGTGTGTGCGTGCTGCGTAACAGCGTCCACATGGACGAGGTTCATGGTAGTGATAGAGTGTTCCATCTTTAAAGGGGAGAAGTAGAGGAGGGGGGATTGTTTTATGTGAACATTGGTTTTTCAGGAGCCTCAAACAGGCTTAGTCCTGTAAAGGCAATCTATCAGGTGTACCAGGACTCAAAGGCCCTTTGATGTATTCCATCAAACTGGAGCTTGACCAAACTGTTACTTTAAACTACATCTTTTTCTGACCATTTTTTTAAAGTCACTGAATAAAAAGCTGCTCAAGATGAAATATGTTAGGTTGAAATATTCATATTGTACAGCTCTGATATGATTACGATTTATCTCAACCCAGCTAAATCTAATTGGAATCTTAAACCGCCAATATGCATTTTATTAATTATTAATTTTGACCTTTTCCAATCCTGCTTTTTCATAGTTTTTTGTCTTAATGCAAAGATGAATTTTCACGGTTGAAATGTCTTGCATTACTGATCAAACCCTCATCTAGTTCTTGGGTGTGTGTGCATGTGTGCGAGGCGCTCTCTACTGACCCGTACCTCCATCTCCTTGAGCACAGGGTGGTCCTCTATCCCAGGGAAGAGAACCCTCATGGCGTAGGTGCGATACTCCAGGAAGGGGATTCCTGCTCCGTCCAATTCTTGAGTGAGTTCATGGATGTCCGTCTGAAGCTCCGCAAAGGCTGCACAAAGGAAAAGGTAGTGGTTACAAATATATTATTATTATGAAGGTTGTGTGACTCTGAGTTTAAAGTTATGTTCCAAGTAACAAACAGGTATCTCAGAATTAAAAAAAAGAAATTGGTTCACAAAGGGAGTCAAGATCTTAATATTGTTTTTGGTGACAATTTGGGTAATATTAATTTTTCAGTGTTGGTTTTAAATGTGTACTTCACTTGTTCCAGTGTTTATTTTTTATCCCAAAGAAACCATTGTTTCAGTGAGTTTAAAAGACTTCTCTTCATGAGCAGGAGAGGAAATTTCCAGTGGGGAAAATGTATGTTTAGAAGTATGATGTATGATGAAATAACCTGCTGTAGGTAATCAGCTGGCAAAAGTAAGTAGCAATAAAACATGACTTGCAAATTCTGACTTTCTGCTAATCTTATTCAATTTTAAATTATATTCTCAGGAATTCTGGTTTTTGTTCCAAAAGAGGGGACTGAAAAGATACACAAAAGATGAAAAGGATCCAAGGAGTCAAACTTAAAACACCTACAAAAAGTTGAAATCAACTCCAGAGCCTAACTTTGTCTCGTCATGCCTCCTTCAATGTGATTTTTGGAAACAGCATATTGTACAGGAAAAAAGAAAAAAGGCAACTCAGGTGAACTTGAGGAAAAGATGGAGGCGCGTGGAGGAGTTTCAGTGAAAAGCTGCATTGTGTGATAACTCTGTGCTAAGAGCTGAGAGAAAGAGTCGAGGGAAGGAGGAGTGGAGGGAAAAATGGAGGAAAGTGTTGTGGTACTTGTGGCTGGAGGGGCGTTTGGGATGGAATTGCACACAGGAACATGAGCCTGTGAGTACACACACACACATATTACATACTCACACGCTCCTACTACAGCACCCGCTCACACACAAACATACACTTTTCCTGTCTTGCCCCTCAGCTGAACACATAACCTTGTGCCCAGATGATTTATGTGATTGATGTGTCAATGTTTTTACACATTTTCTATTAGAGAGTGAGTGTGTGTTCTGACCCCAGTCTGTTTACTCCAGTGACTTCAACGCCACATCTAGAGGGACCAAATGGAATCAAAAATATTCTTTCACCCACAACCAATACAATAGTGCCTGTGCCTAATGCTTTCACTGGACTGCTTTAATTCTCCAATGAGGTAAAACAAGCATATATGGTTCCACAAACACTGCTGTGTGTGTGGTTTTGCGAGTCCTATAGCTGCATCCAAAATACACCACCACATGTATACTCAACCCAAACAAATAACAAACCAAAGCCCAGACTAACAGATGGCTTGTGTCACCCTATCCCTCTCCAATCTCTCCTTTTTTCCCTCTATCTTCCCTTCAACGTGACATCTCAGAGGTCACCTCTCTATCTTTTTTCCCCTCCTGTTGGCTCTCTTATGCCATCAATCTTTCTTTGGATCTCTAATAGTCCTCCCCCATCTCTAAACTGCCCCATCTCTTCTTTCCATTTCTTCGTTCATTTATTTTAAGAGTCAACATTTTGTGTGATGCCGTCTTTTACTCCACCTACCCATCCCTAATCGATGTCCTTCCATTCAGCCTCTGCTTGTCCCTGTGTTTACGTCCCCACTTTCCTCAAGTCCAACTTTGATGTGTTTCATTCATTTTTAAATATCAGCATCTCTTACTAGTTTGTTCCCCTCCTTCATTATCTTCCTATCCATCTATTCTTCAGTGGCCCCCCTCCCCTCCCTTTTCTCCTCTCACAAGTTGTTCGTCTTATTTATCGCCCTCGCTCAGTCCCCCTTCTTCCATCCATTCTGTTGTCGTCTTCCAGACAGTGGTGACAGCGGGGGACAGACAGGGTCAAGGCGCCTGGTCTCACTGCCTCACACCCCAGCCAATCATTGTTTGACCTGAGGTGTGAGGTTTTTGTGTGTCTGTGATTGCAGGAAGTTGCAAAGGGGTGAGATATGAAGACTTCAGTGTCAGAGGGAGTGGTGTGAAGTGAACACACACTTTGAGCAGACTACTTGCTAGCAATACTTGTCCTTTATATTCCTTATTTTGTTGCATTTAAGATCCTCAACAGTAGCAGTACTGCCGTTTTACAGCCGTTTGCTTCTTTATTCTACTTCTATGTTTACTGTTTTTGCACCAAACACCAGTCCTTGATTTTGTAGAAGTACTTGGCAATTAACCGATTCTGAATCTGATTAAGAGCACAGGATTTGAACACAAAAAATGTAACCTATTCTGAAAAAAAATGACCATGGTTCCATTTCACCAAACTCCACTTTATTTTCAGGAAGAGCTGATATTTTAATTTATTTTTGCCCTGACCAATCGGTAGACAGAACCTCTGTCATTGTCAGGTGACACAGAAGCTGCTGTAGTCGTTATTAGAACAGTGAACTTTGAAATGCAGTCACCGAGTCTCTTTAGTGTCAATTAGTTTACAACAAGCTGTGCACTTGTGTCAAGCTCATGCATTCTTGCCTCCATTACTCTGGCTTTTTATCGTATTTCTCATGCATGTAAATTGGTCATTAAAAAAGCTACATTGGAAAAGGATGTCACCATTTTAATTGTTCCTTAAAGCTCTGATCAATCAGCTGATTCTGGTAGGACATGCTGTTTACAAGCTCTGGAAAGTCAGGACCAAGGCTTGACTTGGTCTAACAACACTCACATAAATCTGCTAATTTGAAGAAAATAAAACAGATTAAAAAGGACCCTTTGTTTTGTATACAATACAATAGCCAATATTTAGATTATTTTTGTGTTAGAGCATTTTGACCTGAAGTAAACCCAAACCTGAAGATCTTAGGGTTCGGGTTACATCTGTGACATCCCTGCTAGTAAAACAGCACTTTTACATTTGTCATTGTTATATGTGACTTACTAAAGCGGTGCAACAAGTGAAGTTATCTCTAAAACAAATGTGTCCTGATGATCATGGTTATCAATATTCTCCTTCTCTTTCTCCCCATCTGCTTCGCTCCTTCTTGCCAGACAAACCAGCAGCAGCATCAATAGGCTCTCACTGGATCCATGCTGTCTCCTGCCAAATGAATATATGCTAATGCACTGGTGTGTAAGTCTCTCTCTCTCTCTCTCAAACTCTCCCCCTGCTTTAGCTGTTGCCAAACCCCTCCCTCATTACTACCCCTCATTTTCCCACCTCTGTGTCCTGTATCTATCTAACCTCCATCTCTCAGCACGGATGGTGGAGAGGCCAGCCAGGCGGCTCTCTCGTGGGGTGGAGAGCCAACATCTGGTGGCTGGCTCGGATCAAAGTACTCCTCTGGAAACACACCAACACCCACGCACACATGCACGCACACACACCGCTGCCACCTATCAGCAGGGGAACGGTTGGCAGTAAGAGGGAGGGAGAAAGAGAGACTGGATGGATACGACTACTGAATGGGAGCTGTGCAGCATTTGAGGTAAGCTGCAGTCAGGGAGATTTACAGAAAGTTATTTGGGGACATTGGAGTTATTTGAGGAAAAAGATGAAGAGAACTGAGCAGGAAAGAAGAAAGAAAGTAGGAGTTAACAATCATTATGAGAGTTACTTTAGAGGTTTGAGCTACTAGTGTCACACCCCTCCTGTGTCTGAGCTCACCTTCCTTGCACTCAAGGGCCACCCTGGACTCCAGGTTGTCCATCTGCAGCTGCAGCCGTTTCAGGGTGCGGTCAGCGTCTCTCGACTTTCTCTTATAGGCGATGAGCACCACAATGATGACAAGCAGGAGCAGTCCACCACCTCCTCCGATACCGATGATGGCAGGTAGAGTGAGCAAGCTGTCTGAGTAGATCTGCAAGGTCCCTGGTGAGTATTCAAAGCCTCCAACGCGCACCTAGTAGACAGACAGCAAAATTAAACTCTTGTTTGTTTAGCAGGTTGAAGAGACACAACACACACAAAAAAAAAAAATGTGGGTGTTTTTGCCACGGTGTTGGACAGAGTGCCAAGCTGAGGCTGCAAACCTTTTACACACACACACACACACGTACACAGTAACACAGGTAAATAAAGAAGAACATATACTAGCTGTTTCTGCTGCCAATAACAAAACTCTGCATGATGGGAAAATCGGGAAAAACACATAACTGCTTTTGGGCATTTTTAGATCGTCTTTATCTTTAAGAGCCAAAACCCCAATAAACCAAAATGATATTTATAAATATTTAGGGTTCTAATGCTCCAGCCAACACTGTATTTCTATTGATGAACCAAGCTATGTGTGGTAAAGCCATTATGCGGAGCAAAACTCTCGATCCTTTTCATATCGGAGATGAGAGATACAACATTCTGGCCCCATGGCTGTGAAACAAATATACATATACACAGTCATACATCCATATGACTTTCAATCATATCTCATCAAAACAGGTCTGGCTTGCAGATCAAGTGAAAAATCAACAACAACAAATAGCAGGTTATGTTTTTTTTCCCATCTTCTAACGCCTTTCTTCCATGAAATACCAAATGGAGGAGGGTAAAAATAGACACAGACTTCTCCCACCCACTAGCCATTTTTTTTGTCTCCATTGAATATCAATACTCCTCAAATCCCAAGAAGGATGCCAGCCAAAATGAGACCGATCGAAAGCCTCAGTCGCAAACTGGTGTAAGAGATGGGTTGTGTTTGTGTGTGTGTGCAGCTACATGAATGGGGAAGAGAAATGTGGAGTAATTGAAGAGATTTAAGACTGATGGATGGGGAAGAAAGAATGCGATGAATGAATGAATGAATGAATGAAAAAGCAGGAAGTGGATTGACATAAAGAGGAGGAATGAATAGCACAGTGGAAACAGAGCGAGAACAGGAGGTATGGAAGAAAACGGGCTGAGAGGTTGAAAGAAATGTGAAAGCCAGATGCTCCAGAGCAAGCAAAAAAAAAAAGAAATCAAGAGGGGTGATGAAATAACAGGCACTTAAGATGAAAAAATGTAACCCAAAGAGGGATGATGCTCATTTCAGTTTTTGAAAGTCTGTATCCAAAATCCTGTACTGGTGGTGACACATTGCTTTGCTCTGTGTGAGAGTTAACAATCTGTAAAAAGACACAACATTACATTGGGATGCTGCTCAGCACACGCTATGTAGACAAGAATGAAAGTTTGACTCACAGTGACTTTATGTTCTCCGGTCAGATTAGGCCATTCACACAGCAGCTGGCTCTCTGACAGGGTGAGAACGCAGGGCGTCTCTCCGATCAGCACCGTGTAGTTCAGCTTAGAGTTTCCTGGAGCTGAAGGAATTAGGTTACGACCCTGGAAAAAGACACACACATATGTTTCAGTTACCTTCATAATATCCAAGTCTGAGGCAATCCACACATAGAATAACAATTACTTTTACTTCTAAAATATAAAATACTGCTTGATTCTGATTGGCTGGCAGGTGTCTGTCAACGGTCCAGCAACAGCTCTAAGCAATCTGCAAGGTACTGTTAACTGCAGGAAACCATGGCAACAGTGCTCCTTCTCTATGCTGCCAAATAATACCTCTCATAGAAACTGACAAAAACACGAGTTTCAACAAACAAAATATGGATTATGATTTTGAGAGAGTCTATCATGTTTTTCTTGTGATAATACACACAGGGGTGTAGAAATGTATTTGTTGTTTAAGGGTGTTTCGAAGTGCAATGAATAAACTGCACATAATGTACCTTCTTCCCCCCTGCTCTACCATGAATGTACCTTTTCCTACTCATCCTTTCCCACTATTTCTTTGTAGAGCGCAAGGATTTGATTGCTCTAAAATCCAGATGAACATCTAATTTCTCCTCAATTATTTAATAGAATGCCGTTTCTGTGCTGCTTATTCCTGCAATTCTTTACCCGCAGCACAGTGAGGCAATCAGAGCTTTTCATTATAGAATCATATTTAAAGTTACAGGGGAGAGAGGCGTGATGCTTCATTTTCTTAAACTCCTCCCTGATTGGCTGAGAGAAAAAAGGCTTTTAGTTTTCCATGATAATTTCCTCTCTCGCTCCTGAGGCTTTGAAGTTCAAGAGGAGAGGTGACATGACAAAAGACAGCAAGTGAGGGTGGGGGCAAAGCTTTTTAAATGCACACAGGATTCAAATGTGGTCTGCCTCTACGGCTTAAGAGTCTGATTTCAGAAAAGATCTGATAGAAAGATCAGCAACACTCTGGTCCACTTCATAAACATTACTTTCCTCTGTGCCTGACTTTAAAGACTGTGTTATTTTCTCTTAAAAGTCTTAGAACCCCACTTGAGACAGCAGGCAAAGAAATAGCCTATTGTAATGTTGCAACTTAATACAAATACTCTTCAAAGAGAGAGGAAAGAATCTGTACAGGAATGCTTGCAGCTAATGATTCTAACTGTCATTATTGCTGACAATGTTACCTAAATGCTGCTATCAGCTATTACTGCCCCTCCAGTGTGTCACCTTAGCTAACCATCGTATGTTCTTGAGTCCTTGTGTCCTTTAAGACATTAATGTTACACATTTTCAGAGTAACCTTTGGTCTACTGGCCGACTACCTGAAATCAAGAGAAGGTAGGCAGCCAAAATAAAAGAAGGTGACGCAAGAACAGAGAAAGGAGGAAAACCAGAGACAGACAAGTTGATTCAGGAAGACACAAAGAAACTGAGGAGGAAGACATGACAAAGAACATAATGAATGTAAAGCAAAGCCAGGTAGAGACAAGGCCGAAACAGATCAATACCAAGAGCAAAAGGCAATTTACCTTGAGTATGAGTGGTGAGCTGGGCTTCAGCTCCAGCATGCCTGAGGGGCTCAGAGGTTCAAACACGGGGTCCGGGTGGTAGCTGAACGTCTCGTTTACCACCAGCACAGAGCGCACGTCATCCATGACAAAGCCGATCTCATCAGGACTGCTGCCCGCCTCAGAGAAGCTTTTGTCAGATCCGGCCACAGAAGGCGCCAGACACACCATCACAGTGTTGTTGACAACCGTGCAGTTCTGATGGAGGAGGAAGAAATGTTGAGATAGGACGAGTGAGGAGGGAAATTAAGAGGAAAGGAGGGAGGAGAAAAAATGGAAGAAGATAAATTTAATAAATAGCAGTGATTTTCATTTCATACTAAAAAAAAAATCATGTTAACTAAAACATAACCAGCAATATATATATGATGACTGAAGCCGTGTTATGTGATATGAGTGATTAAATGTCTCCGTAATGACATAATGAGGAAGAGGCGGGCTTAATAACATCAGAGTTGTAATCAGTGTTGATATCATCTCGAAAATCCCCTGTGGGGTTTGACACCGGAATCAGTGTGCGGTGTACAAATTAGACAAAGTGACACACAGAGAAGCAGGAGAGGTCAGTCTGTGGCTGTTAACGATAACACAGCATGGCTTAAGAGACCTTTGCATAGTTTCACATCATGTTACAGCCTTACATTATGTTTTATATGTCAAGCACTAACTTGCTCGCACACAAAAGGTGTGTAAAATCCCACAGAGACAGAACAAGTCTGTGCGTATAGGTCAATGGAAACATTAACCAAGCAAAAATAAAAATTGACTGCAGAGAGGGGGACAAAGAAAAAAAAAGTGATATTTTTACTTGCAGCTAAGAGGAGGAGGAGAGAAAAAGGTTAGCTAAGCCCTGTGGTGTTAGGTGAAGAGAGAGGGATTTGCCAGAGCTGCTTTATTGCTGGTTGACATTTCAAAGGTTAAACTGCTAAAAGGAAATTCAACATCAAAAACAAACAGAAAATGGGCCCTTGGCTGGTTGACCGACGGGTCAGGTGTGTGTGCTTGTGTCTGTATCCCTGGAGTGTGTGTATCGCCTGAAAATCAGCTTTTCCACCGAGGGAAGTCAACGGGGAGACAGAGTTAGAAAGACACCTGTGTGTCTATATTGGTCTCACTCAGTCTCAGTTGCCAACTCAAGTCACTGCTTTTTTTTGTTTTGTCAATAAAAACTGTGTGTGGGTGTCTGGATTCCAACCACTCACATTTTCTGACTTGGCAGCTCCATACTTGGCTCTCATTTTGGGCTCCTTGATGGTGGCCAGATTGGTTCCAGTGATGGTCAACATGGTTCCTCCGCTAAAAAAAAGAGAAAAGAAATGCTTATTGTAGACAGAATTAAGACAACCACAATTGTAAAATGTTTCTGGGAAAATAAAAAGGAATTCTATGTGCACTTCTCAGTCACATATTCACGTATGCCTTCTGTTCTTTCTTTCTTTGAGGGTCCATGAGCATACACTATTCAGCAGCCTATCAGTAGAGATAAATGTTAATAAATCTGTTCTCTGTGGGAGCCAAGAGGGCCCTCCAGTTGGCGATTTAGCATTAATGCTCGCTTCTGCTGTAGCCTTTTTGCCCGCTTACTCATGGAAACCCATTTTCAGGTAATGACAGTAATGCTAAAGCCCTTGCATGAATGTTAAAAGCTTCTTTAAACCAATATGGAGGCTGCAGGGAAGAATAAGTGAATATGTCGGATCACTCCTGTAAGTTGAAGCTTTTGGCCACTTCTCAGCACCTCTTGAATCAAGGGAGATTGTTTTCTGAGTGTTTAAAAATTGCAGCGTGGGATATTTTGTAGCGTGAGATAAAGTCAGCAAACACAGCGCTGTCAGTGATCTGCTCGGTAACCTTTTCACCTGTGACCTATTCAGCTCTTTGTGACGGTGATCAGCACAGACATGGGTAATATGGGCGAGAGTCCTATTCCCCCACACTGCCTTCCCAACAGCCTCTGCTGGCCTGAGAGGCTGAACTTTTCTGATGTGAGCCGTTCTGACAGCAACTAAATAAGTTAGCATACAACCTAAAAACTAGAGTGGGATAAACCTACTGGCATTGTACGTCACCACTGGCTCCAATAAAAAACAAAAACAAAAAAAACAATACAAATGATATACTGCTGGTATATTACTTTTTTTAATGCAGGCCATGAAAACAGCATCTTGTGAAGCACTGTCGTAACACTTTTTAAGAAAGCTCTTTTGCAAGAACATCAACTGTTTCTGTTTTTTTTTCTTCTTGCACAAACTAGTGTGTGGCAAGTGCTGGCATCTGAGGCAGAGAGAGGTGGGCCAGTCTTAGGCTCTAAGGTCCAAATAGCCCTGCAGAAGGACTCAATGGATGAGGGGAAAGTAAGACCAGTGTCTTACTAAGTACAAAAGGGCATGGGGGGTTTGTGATTGGCTCAAACTAGGGTGGGGGATATAGATGTGGTACATACGAACATAAAAAGGATTAATTCAGGAGATAATAATAGAAGCTTTGAACATGCATCCAGACTTTAAAATTACTTTTTATCAATACTTTGTCTCTGTGAAGGATATGAATATTTTTCCACAAATTCAGTCTACATTACATGGCACACAGTTTGAACTGTACTTCACTTTGTAAACATGGTGGAGGGTAATCTCTGCAGTGCCATGTGTATGTGTTGTCAGCCTGAGAGCCTCTTCCGAAAAGAGAGCAAGTCTAAGTCTTGTCAGAATTGTGTTCCGGACAAGGCAGCCTCAGCGCTGTTTGAAATCGCTCCAGCAAAAGGGTCACTAAAGGGGACAGGGCGACAAAATAGCTGGGTAAATAAAAGCGTGACTGGCCTGGAGAACCATGCACCTCCTCCGGGAGCGCTGAGTGAAACACTAAACACAAGCCTGGTACAGAGGTCATTTCCACCCAAGGCTGGAGCCAATGCTTTCATTCCCACCTTTCCTTCGCCTACATTCAACCTTTCATTCATCCCACTCTAAATGAAACTTCTCATCCACTCACACCTCTTTGGCATGATGAGAGACTTTGTCTCCCTGAAGAGTTTGAAACATGGCTCCCATTTCACCTCCTTCCCTTGTGATGCAGCAGTGCATTGTTACTCTCTGATTCTCTTGGAAAAATCTAATGTGGTTTACGTAAGAGGTGATATACACTAAATACATGCCTGTGTTGATTAAAAATACCACTTTGATTTACAAGGTGCAAAGTTAAAAGTTAAAAATAAGAGGAAGGTAGGAGAGTAGTTGTTTTGTTAAAAACAGATTTTGTGATCATAACATACAACTTGTACAGTTGATTCTTGTTTACTTTTATATTATCATATGGATGTATTGTTTGGCCTTCAGCCTTCATTTGTTTTATATCCTCAAGTTTGGGATATACCCATTGAATATCGGCTTGTACTTGAGAATTTTAAGGAAATTAACTTTAATTTTTTAGGTATATGAAAGTCAACAGTGTGTGTGTTTTAGTGTGCATGTGTGTGTCTATGTGTGGTTTCAGTTTTGACTGAGCTGAGGAGAAGAAGAGTTTCTAGGTCATGCAAGCGAGCCCATTAGCTCTTCGAGGCTCCAAGCTTTTTTTTTTTTCTCTCCCTCCACAACACAGCTTGTGTTTGCACAGGAAACCTTCCCGTGGCTATGCAGTCTCATTTCAATAAGTCAAATAATATTTAAAGATACATCTCGGCTGCAGCTCATCAACCAGCTCTGCTTCAGGAGTCGGCTTTACAGCTGTTCAAAGATTTACTCTCGGAACTCAGAGATAAACAGAATAGATAATGTGCCTTTGAAAAGCAAGACCAGTGTGAAAATGGAGAGGAAGGATTGTTATATTTTCCTTCTGTACTTAATAAGCATATGTTGGCAGAATAATACATTCATCACCTTTAGCATAGAGTTCATATTTCAGTTCAATTGGCTATACCTCTGAGAGGAGACTTTAATGTGGTGCACAACCAGCACTAGGATGAATTAAGTATTGATGCATTTGTATCAGTTCTATAGATGGACATAAAGCAGAATGTTGGAGTAAATTACAGATCATGAAATCATCACATGACATGCAGATATGTCATAGGAAGAGTTAGCTGTACTGTGCAGCTAAACTTAAAAAAGTAGAGTAATCCATGCTAATACTGCCCAGTTTATAAGTCTGTCCTCTGGATCAGTCACTTCAGATAAGATGTATGTATTAATGGGAATGGATAAAAGTAGTATTGCATTAGTATTGTAATGGCTTCTAGCTTTGACACAACATACAAAGCCAGGTTAAAACTGAAGTTTTATCTCTGCTACAACCAGACGAGCTGTGGGAGAGGCTCTGATTGTGTCCTCACCTGGCGATACTCCAGTCAGGCTCGATCTTGAGGATTGTTGGATCGTCTGTGTAGTTGAACTTCACCTCTGGGTTTCTCAGCTCAGCAGCGTTAATGTCCACCATGACTGGGGTGTTGCCCGAGTTTAGTCCCGCCGGGGTCACACACACTATCTCCTTGCTGCTCCGCCTGGAGGAGCATGCGATAAAGGGCGCAAAGAATGACAGAGAAGAAAAACAAAGTTAGATGTTGCATGGAGAGGTCACTGAAGGCTTCGCTTGGTGTGGACTCTGTGCTCCAGTCCCTTCATCAGTAGGTCTGGAGAGGAATTTTGAGAATGTAGGTGACTGACAAGTGATAAGACTATGAGATAGACACAGAATAAAAAATCCCACTTTATCGCTTTAATCACCTTTGAATTATTTATGACATGCAACCAAAAAACAGGCACACACACACACACACAGAACTGTGACATAGTCACCTATTTACAAGACCAGCATCTTTCAGTCTGTCCAGCAGTGGTTTCATCAGCATGACTCTCACTCAGTGCTGTACTTCAAAGCTCTATCTTCTCTCTCTCTCTCCCTCTCTCCCTATATGTCTGTCTCTCCTTCCCTCCTGCGCTTTCTCTGGCTGATAGATCTGAAGTGGCAGATCAGGCTGGTCGTCTCTCTGTGTGATGTAACTCCCTCCCTAGCAGACAGGCAGCCAGCTGTGACCTGCTGGGAAAACTTTGTGCTGCTGCCAGAAACTTTGCACTCCACTCCAGTGGCTCATTGAATCCCCCCCAACCCCCCTTCCCCCTGTGTCGACCAGGCAGTGGGTTGAGGGCTACCTATGAGATAGTGTGTGTACACTATATGTACTAATGTGCAGTAGGGTGTAATCAGTGTGTTAAGCTGGTGTTGTTGCAGTGTGTGAAGGTCTTTAGATTAGAAGATTAACATTCAGTAACTATGTGTTTAGGTCAATTTTTGTCAACTTATGTCCAACAATGCACGACCCATCTGTGTCAATTGGTGTTAATGCACTGTGAGCAAGTGCGTAAATACGGCAAAAACAGGAACGTCTTTGTCGGACACACCCGCGCTGTCTCCAGGGAGGCAACAGCGTCCTCAGAGTGAGACAGGACTGGAGAGGGGATGAAGATAGAAGAAAAATAGAAGGAGGAGGATATAAAATAAAAAAAAACACAGCCTTTCCACATTCCGCTAGTGCCACGTTTCCATGGCAACCTCTTGCACAACACTTTCGTCCTCAAGAGCGCCTGTGGTGCCGCATACGGATTTTTTGACAAGGTTGCGGCCACACAAAAGAAAGCCAAGAGGGGATACGGGGAGAGAAAAGAGAAGGGAAGGAAAAAGGGGGTGCAGAGGGAGATAAGAGGATGAGTGACTTGAGGTAAATAGGTTTTGATTAAAGCGGAGGCCTCACTGAATACAAAGACACATTAAAAGAGATGGACTTATCCAGTTCATTACTTGGGCCATAAAGGTTATTGCTGCAGTGAATTAAAGGCCAAGACTATTATGTTCACCTTTCTCAGGATGAGCTACAGAGCTTTAAATTGGCCTTTACTTTTTCTTTTTATATGATATAAAAAGAACTTGATGGGTCCAAGCTCATTATCTTACGCTGTCACTTGTTGCCTGAAAGAAAGAAAGCACTATAAGAAAAACACTGATGTCGTAATGAGTTTGTTCTAAAACAAGAAACAATAGAGATCGTTCACCAGAGTTCAGTTTCTGAGGAAAATGTATACGAGGAGGGAAGACATTCTATTTCAAAATTCCTTTATGGCGAATACGTACCATGCCCAAGCACGTTTAACCCCCGAATTTGTTTAACCAGTGGGAGTGCTCAAGCATGCTACACTACCTTGGCCCTGGCACTGTTGGAAGAGGTGTGCTTCGGTAAAGTTGCTCATACACAAGCCCAGGTACGCAATGTGGACATGAGCAATGAGTGCAGGCCTAGTGTGACTGCGCAATTAGTAAAAAAGGGCTTGTTTTAGTTCACTGATAATCTTTTGTGAGAGGTTTCTTTCCACTGCCATCTGTCAGACAGCATACATGAGTGGATTTAGTCCAGACTTCAGTTTACTGCCACTTTGCCAAGAAGAGACTCAACGAGACAAAAGACTTCTTGGCTTGAGGAATTAGAGTCATATCAAACTGGATCCTTGTCTCTTCTTGAAATCCTGTCACAATCTCTTGCGTGAGTGAGTGACAACCAAAGATAAGGTGGAAGATTATTGTTAAAATAAAAAAAAGGCAAAAAAAATGACACATTGAAACATGAGTTTAAAGCAGGAAAATATGAGTTACCAATTAGGAGCAACATCATATCAGTGCTTCTAAATTACAGTCATCTCTTTCAAAATGTGGGTCATGCACTTAAGCCATTCACAGCACCAATGAACAATGATATCAGCTTTCCCGAGAATGACTACACTGTCATTCTCACAATTGCTGTGAATTACAGTACTGCAGGTCATCCACTTGCTGGCTGCATTTATCAGACCTGCTGCAAATCAAAGGAAGCAACCAGGTAAAAGAGATTTTTTTTCTTTTTCAAAAGGAATAACTATAATTATTAAACACTGAAGAACAGGAAAAGATGGGAGATTGCAGGAGTAAAAAAAAAAAAGGGAGGTGAAAATTACAGTGCAGCATGATTTGTTTATGTCTGCAGAGGAGCATAATCTAAAAAGAAACTTCAGAGTGAAAAATGACATTTGAATAATTTCTCTAGAAATCAGCTGGAAAAACAAACCGTAGAATTAAAAGGTAACTTTAACTCACCTTTCAAAGCGACATGGATGAAGTCCTATCTTTACAGATACAGCGCTTCCTGCATTGAGATTACTGCCATTAATGGTGATTCTTGTTCCTCCAGACAGTGGCCCAGTGGAAGGGGATACAAGGGTAAAGTATGGAGACTGAGGAGGGACACAAACAGAGGACAGGAGGTTTAATTATTGCTGCAGAGCTTCAACAGAGATGCAATCTAATACTTTATTTTAAAAAAAAACATCCAAAGAGCTTTTATTCAAGATGCAATTTTACTACACTAGACCATCCCTTACCACAAAGGTGAAGGCCTTGGTGGACACTGCTTTGTAGTCCGGGTGAATGCAGTCCCTGACGCACACTTCTACCTGAGCGTCCTGCACCCTGTAACCTGTGGCATCGTTCAGCCGGCAAACAATCCTGCAATGAGGAAAAAACAGACACAAAACGGTGAGTTCCATTATCACTGCTGCAAAAATAAATACATGACTTTGTCTGCTTGACAATAAGACAGCCATTCCAGGATAAAAAAATGTTCTTGGCTGAAGACAGAGTAAGTGAGGGAAAGAGATAGAGAAACAGTACTGAACAGATGATGGCGCAACATTTTTCTTCTGCTCAATCCAAGTCCAAGAAAATGTACAAACTGTTTCTAAAGCCTTGTTCTTGAGTATAACACAAAGCAGAATAAATGTTATAGTAAAGGAATGCAGCAGTGCTAAGACAAGGTGGAGTTTTTGTGTGTGTGTGTTCATGAGCGTCTCTGCATTAGTGCGCAGTGTAAAACCATCAGCATTGCACTTGGCCTTGGGTGCTGGCTGGCCAAACGAAAAACCACTGGAGAGATGATTGAGTGAGGGGAAGGGGCGGGAATGGCAGTGTAGCCCACGGGGAGGCACACACACACACACACTTCATGTTTCACCCACTGGAGACACACTTGACTGTTAATTAGCCAGAGCGAATGAATGAGACAGAGAGAAAGGGTGAGAGTGCAGAGGAGAGAGAGGGAGCAGAGAAAGACGGAGAGCGTGAGAGAGAGAGAGAGAGAGAGAGAGAGAGAGAGAGAGAGAGAGAGAGAGAGAGAGAGGCTGAGGCTGATTAATTGAACGAGCTCATATCCTGCACATCTCCTCAGCTTCCCTCCCTCCCTGAGATGAGTTATTAACTCTCCTGCTTCCATCCTCCCTGCAGGTGGCCATGGCAACTGCAGCGGCGATGAATTCCACATTCCGATGCTGCTCGTTTCCATTGTTTTTATTTTCCCTTTCATTTATTCCCCAGGTCTCCCTCTGTGACAGGGGCCACCATTAAAATGCTGGACAGCTCTCAGTTAGAAACCACAGCTTCACTTGCATCATTACCGCACAGATGACAGGTGGCTACATTGAGCTGTTATTATGTGGTTAGAAAGACAGAACATTCATGGTACATTTGCGAAGATGGCAACAATATAATTTATAACTCCCTCAATCAAATTACTGAGGGAAATGTGATGGTAACAAATTATTCATGAGCCAAATTGTCACCTGGAAACTAATAAGGCAATGGAAAAAGGATACCAGGCTCTTTTTTTATCCTCATTACTGGCAATGATTTACTTTTCTCAATGTGCAATCAAATCCATCTATTGAATAGCTGAGCTGAATGACGAGTCTGCTTATTAAAAAAATGTTTTTTCTTGCACTTTCATTTCACTTGGCAGGCGTGGCAGAGAGACAAATAAAACGGAGACGAGAACAATGTGTCCACATTTTCTCCAACAGTTAGTGAACCTTTCTTCTCTCCAGCGGGTGACCTTTGAGCTCTGCTGTCAGTCCCCTAACCCCATCCCGTCTCCTGTGCCACAGCTCTGATGGGGTCATAGGAATGACGAGAGGAACTGGGCCACTAATGGCACCGTATGGCTAACATCACTTTTAATTAGCATGACAGCCTTACAGCCAGCCGCGCCCTCCTCCACCTCGTTCTCTGGGCGCCATGGCAACAGGCCAATGCTGTGTTACAGGGCCGACGGGGTTAAACGTCGACACCTTGGTGGTTTTTTGGACGTAATCGCTACATTGTAATGGACATGTGGTGAAGAAGAAATAATCACCTCATATTAGGCTGCTGCTACATGAAGAAGCAGTATGTACTGTGTGAATACAACAACATATGAAGTTATGCATTATAAATCAAGTCTGAAATGTCACTGCTGAGTTTTTACGCCCATTTCGAGGACACCTGCCATCTCTAGAGAGCACTGCACAGCATTCTGTTGTCCTGATTGTCAAACCATCAAAGTCACATTTCTACGTTTTCTTCTTAGTGAGAGAGCCAGAGTGAAAACTAAATCTGCTGGGATTGTGCTGCAAAACTCACATTTGTGTACAAATGACAGCTACATGCTTGGAAATAGAATATTGAGGACACCTCCAGCAGTGACGAGCGTCCCCATTTTTCTCCTCGCTCTAAATTGTGTCTTCTATGCTTCCGGATGAATTCAACATAAAATAGAGAGTGTGACTCATCCAGTAGTTTCTCAGAAGGCCCTGATCTTTCTGGGTGGCTGTAATAGCAGCAGAGCTAGCCTCACACAGGCTGTGGTTAAGAGAAAAGATGTTTTTTAAATATCTTTTGAGTGCAATCTAATTAATGAATTTCACCAATATTCTTTCATTAGAACTTGAAAAACTTGAGACATTTATGAAGGGCAAGCCAAGAGGTCATTCATGTTCTATAGACAGAGTAACTTAATAGACATGATTGTTTTCTGTTGTTCCTGAAGCTAAGCTTTTCTCGGAATAAATGACTACAGTTATAAAAATTTAATTAATTTCACCTTTAACAACAGCAGTGATTCAGAATTTCTCAGAATGTTGTTGAAAAAACTAAATCAGAGAGAGCATTCACATGAAACGCTGTCATTTGAAGAGAGTTTGGAAGATATATATATCAACCCCTTCTAATGGCCAAACCTTTTTTTCACAATAGGCCAAACCAGTTCTGTTTAAGGTCTTAGCTGCACAACACCCGGCAGCACCAAAACATGATGCTAGCGATGAATTGGTTTTGTTTGAACAAGCAGAGAAGTGTTTAACCATTGAAGGGTTACCAGAAACAGAGGTCTAAGAGAGAGGCAGTGTTGTGCTTAGCAGTCTGTGTCACGTCAATATTGGACAAAGGCAAGCATGGAAGTAAAGAATCTGAGAAACAGGAAGGTTTGGTGTGAGGGGATGAAGACACGTACTGCTCAGCACTGATGTACTGGTCCTCCTGAGGGTTGCAGGCCACCTTGCCGATGCGGACTCCACTCTGGATGTCTTTAAACTGCAGACCCAAGTTCTCCCCTGTGATGGTCAGCATGGTTCCTCCCTGCCTGGGCCCCGTCTCTGGAAACAACTGGATGAAAAAAGAAATTAAAAAGGACATATGTTAGCCAGAACATATGTATGTGCCTATTGATTTTCATCCAAGGCAGTAAATCATAGAACATATATTGTATGTCTGCATGGATGACAGTTTACTTAAGTCATTATGGTCACCATTCGTTGTGAATGGCTAGGATACTTGCTACCTCATTAAGGGAGATGAAAAATGACCTTGGATCCATTAACTCAGCCTCAACTCAGTCAAACATTCACAACCTGCCAACTCACACACTTAACCTGGACCCACCCATCAAGCCCTCACTTACATCTCTCATTTAACCTTGTGACGATTAATCTACTGAACACAATTACTCCACACGGCGACCTCTGCTCCCTCTCCTTCCCCTAGAGGTCTGCGAAAGGTGTGCGGAGGTGCTAATGGCTACCCGAGGCTAGCCCAATCACTAATCACCGTCCCATTCATCCAGCCGACAGACGCAGACAATGGCCCCTTTGGTAATCAGTCATTACTAGCATAATTAGGGCTAAAGCTAATTGGATTAGAACCTGGCGGGGGGAGGGGGGTCATTTGTCACAGCGGGTTGGGACTAGGGCGAAGGGGGATCAGACGTTGGTGATTGGGTGTCTTGAAGTAGGGCTGTGGGTAAGGTCCATCTTTGACCCGGCTTGCCATAAAGAAAGGATAAAATGAATTACAAATTAAGCTCCCATTCTTGTTCTCAGTCATGTCCCCGAAAGAAAGAAAGAAGCCCTGTATACATACAATACAAGTGCAAAATGACTAAAGTATTCAAATACAATTAGTGACCCAATGATTTCCCTTTATGTTGATCAGTTTCAAAGCTAACAACATTTCTGATGAAAAAGAGCTGGTTCTGTAAGCTTGGTGACGTGGTGACTTGTCTGCTTGTTTGTCGTAGACCAAAGTGCAAAAACAAGGCTTGTTCCCTCGAGCGAAATACAACTGCTACTACCCAGACATTCACAAAAAAATCCAGTTCTATCTTGTTTAGTTTAGACGGATTAAAAAAAAAAGATGCAGATACAAATTTATTTCAGTTAAATTGAAGCTAGCTGTTTCCCTCTGTTTGCAGTCTTCGTGCTAAGCTAAGCTAACTTGCTGGGGCTAAGACTTAACGGGAGAGTCTATCATCACACAAACCCTGGTCAAAAGGGAACAAGTTAATTTTCAAAAAATGTTTGAAAATGCTCTTATGTCTTATTTAAGTGTAATTCAACATCTGATTTAAGTGTAGCGTATGTCTCACATCTAAATTAGATCAACTCTCTTAACCTGCTTTCTACATTTCTCTTTCTTCACCTGGTACCTGACAATGATGTTCAGCCTAACATCATTATAGAAAAGATGGCAGGCTAGTAAAAGCCACAGGTGTTCAGGACACCACTAACAGAAACACACAATGGGAACAAAGCCCACTGTCATGTGGGCCAGAACTGAAATGCCACAGTGATATAATTAAGGAGTGTTTTTCCATCTTACACAGGCTAAGCTTCTGATGAACATCTCTCCTCTCTCCCTCACCCTTTCCCTCTCCAGAGCCGTGTTTTTTCTTTTAATTCACTCTCTGTCTCTTTGTCAATGTGCCTGAATGCATTTATTTCAGATGGAGACAAAAGAGTGAGTGGCACACAGTGGTGCACCAGTCAGAATCTTCAGATATGGTAATCAAATCTTTTTTTTCCCTCCATAAGCACCGGCTTATCAAAAAACAAACACACACTCATATACAAGTTGTTGCATCCACAACCAAACAAGACAAACAAAAAGCCCTTTTGGATAAAAGCTACCAGCCTAAACACTCGCTCTATTCTCCTCTCGCTATCACAGCGCCCAACACTCATTCAAACCCCCTTTTTTTTCCCCTCTTCGTCTCCTCTTCCTCCCGTTGTGTCGGAGGCTTTGTGTGAGGCCTATTGTGGCTGGCTGAGCAGATAGCATCTGTTAGTTATTGGAAAAGGAGCAGGAGCAGGAGGAGGAGGAGGAGGAGGAGGAGGAAGAGGGGAGCAGAGGACACACTAAGAGATAGTATAAACATGGTGAAAGGATTCTGAAGTTCATCTAGTTGTATGAAAGCCTTTCAAAAAAAGTCACAAACAAACTGATGGAGGCATAGAGTAAGTGATAAACGAGGGTGTTATAAGTGTTTACCAACAAATGTTAACATGTAGCTAATTGAAAAAGGACATTACTAAGATGTGTATCCATGCAGACATATGGAAGAAACTGTGACACACTGGGAAAATCCCACTGGGACAAATGGCTGAACTGGTTGTATTACTGTTGTTACAAGTTGACAACATGTCAGATGGTATGATCATTTCAAATGTAGAAGTAATACAACAGCTTAATTTAGAAATAATATTATTGTTAAGCCAATTGCTAAATCCCTTTTATGAATAATAAACCAGATGATCTATTCTGCATAATTTAGCTGTCTTAATTATTACTCTTCAAGCTGTAACAGTGAGACCTTTCTTCAGCAACAATATGACAGAGGTCTGGACAATACAGGCCTCTAGATAACAAGACAGACATCTCTCTTACTTTTAAATAACAGAGGAGGCGAGAAAGAAAAGAAAAGGTAAGAGGAGGAGGATATGCGTCCTGACCTTAATCCATGCATAAATCAGATACTTTTAGAGCACGCAAACAACAATCTCTTATAAACAGGGGATCACAAAGAAGTCAAAAATGCCTTATGCGAAAACATTAACAAATACACTACCCCTAACATGCACACACACATACACTGACACACACGAGTCTGGTCTGTGTTGTTTTAATTGGTTTCTAAGGGCGAGCTGTAATGCTCTTCCTGTCCCCTAGGAGAAGGCAGGCAGGAGATGATGGATGATGGAGGGCCAGGCAGCATCCAAGGCCAGTACTAGGACACTGCTGCACCACACCAGGCAGTGTGTATATATGTGTGTGTGTGTGTGTGTGTGTGTGTGTGTGTGTTTTTGCATAATGGTCACTGTGATTGTGGCTGGGATTGTGATTTGAGGTTACCGCAAAAGCTACACTTTGTAACTTATTTTATCTCTGACTTTAAACATGCTATATTGTCTGTAAACAGACTTCCTGAAAAATGTGTGTGTTTACAAGTGGGAGCGTTTTATTTATTTATTTGTGTGTCTTTTCACACACAAACATTCAAGAACTGTGTGTTTGCATGCAGTGAAAGGAGAAGTAATTAATCTTTGTGCACAATGTCAGTGCAGACTATAAATACAGCACAATAAAAACAGCACTTTTACAGCCAAACAACCAAATTCTTACAATGTCTAAAACGAATCATTCAGGGCTTATAACACAAATTGCTGTGTTTGGAGAACAGCGTTAAGGTGCCAGAGCCATTACTGGAACGGTACCCAACTGCACACTATTGAACAATGTCAAATGGGCAATAGTACGCTCAGAAATGACACAAAATAGGTTCAGCGCTTACTGCTCTGAAAGCTCTGGGTAGCTATGTGTCTGTGTGTTGTGGGTGTGGACACACTCTTTCTCTCTCTCCAGCTGCAATTCCTTCCCGGTAGAACTCACATTCTCCAGTTCAAATGAAATTAGCAGCTAATCCCCTAGCTAATGGCCACACAGTGGTTAGCATGCAGCAAAAAATGAACAAAGAAGCTTGAATAATTCAAAAAGAAATACAAAAAAAGGGGTTGTCTAACAAGGAAAAGTGGATTTGACAGAATGGACAGGGGAAAAGTGGAGTAATATTCAATTTGTGTAATGCATGTGATGCTCTTTGAGAGAACTGAGGGATGAAATGGCAGAGGAAGAAGGAGAGCTTTTGTTTGTCGCCTCCGGATGTTCTTTTGGCATGAAATGTCACACTGTAAATGTCAAAGGTGGAGAGTAGAGGTGAGGCTGGCAGTGCTGCTTGCCGATAACGCTTCCTCTGTTGTCTCTCTTTTCTTCTATTCTTCTTTGTATCTTCCAAGTTCTGCAGACCTGCTGTAGGTTTCTCGTCCTGCTGCTTTTGAAGATCCTCTACGTCTCTCTCTTTTCTTTTTTTTTGACTGCCACCAACATCATGCCCTGAGGCCAGGATTTATCCCTCAATATGCATGCAGGAGCACATGCTTGCATGTAGATGCACATCCAAGGCCCAACCTATCATACAGCCCCGCCCCCCCATGTCTTTCAAACATACACACACAACCCAATTGCTTCTGTACGCTTGTTGCTAAGAGATAACTGAAGCGAGCAAGACAGAACATTAGCTAACGGATTTATCTATGTGCCAGTGCCCCAATTATCCAATATCTCCATTACACATTCAGAGAGGCGAACCCCTGTCACACAGGAAATGTTCTGAGGGCTCCCGCCATAAAAGTCTGCATCGATGAAACGGGCATGCATTAGAAACTATACATATATTTCACACTCATTTAAATGGGGAGAAGTGGCCCTCGCTTTGATTGAGAAAAAAGCTTCAATTCATTGAAGATGCAATTTAATTTAAAGGAAAATGTTTAAAGAAGGAAAGATGGAGGGAAAGAGTAGAAGGGAAGAGAGCAGAGGAAGGGATGAGAATGATTAAAGGGTCAAGACTCCTCTCACAAAGTGGTGCATGTGTTTGTCCGTCAGAGTGTGTGTGTGTGTGTGTGTGTGTGTGTGTGTGTGTGTGTGTGTGTGTGTGTGTGTGTGTGTGTGTGTGTGTGTGTGTGTGTGTATACGTCAGTCCCAGTGTTGAGCTTTGAGGACGCTGACCCGGGTCACAGTCAGACCAGGACCACTGCCACAGCTCCAAGTGGCAGCAGATGGGTACACCAGGATGCTTAGACGCCTTTGCTCACACAGTCTGTCACATGCACACACACTTTCTACGCCCATGGTGGGACACAATTAGCACACCTCCACTTTTTTTATGTTTCCTTTCTGCACACACGCACTCTAGACATTCATCCTCTCCACCACCTCAGGTGTGTGTGTGTGTGTGTGTGTGAGTGTGTGTGTTTGCATGTGTAGACATCATCTCTAATCCCGTCAGTGTGTTCAGTCGTGGTGTGTGTGAACTGCCTCCTCCTGGCCGGCCCATCTGTGTTGTGGTTGCAGTCATGGTGATTGCTTCTAAGTTGTCTCTCCTCCCTGCTGCCTCCCAAACTCGCTGGGAACAAACAATGACGCAGCACAGGTAGGATGTCTAATCTCGTCCTTTGGAAACTTTATTTTACAAATGAGCGGATTTAGATAATCCTCTCATTTGTGTCAAAGAGGAAGTGTTGTATTTCGAAGATGGCCGACAACAAGAGGTGGTGAACTTGGCCCCTAACCCTTTGACCCCTTTCCCTGGAAGAAACCTGACTGTTGTCTGTTGAAGTTTGAGTGGCTAAGAAAAGCAAACCATAGCAGCTTAAGTGTCTACTGTAACTTAATGAGCGGTTTTCCATTTCTTTGCATACAGCATCTTCATGTTGGTTTCTGAATGGGCTGCAGCCTTGGGGTGACCTTGGGCTGCTATTATGTGCGGCGACTGCATATACAGTAGTATCTAAATACTACATAACAAAAATGATAGTATGGCTTTGGATAATCCATGTTTATTATACAGTAACTGCATTAATGCCTATGTTGTTGGGTGTAAAGCACCTTAAAACTATCATAAAGAAGCAGTTGTGTGTACTTGTGGTTATAAATATGGAGTACTAAACTATAAGCTACCTTCCTCAGCTGCTGTCTTTACAATGAAGGCTTACCTTGGTGATCTTGGGATGTGCACAGCGACTGTTTCCTGTGGTGGCGTGCATCCATGTGGTCTCTGGAGGAGTGCACTCCTGCCTCAGGGAGCACTTCTTCTCCTGTACGCACCAGCCACACTCGAACCTGGGGTTTGCCTTCAGACACATCCCACAGCTGTCCCTCAGCGCATAGCATTTATACAGGTGGGCTGGTCAGGCGGAAAGAAGAAAGGTTCAGGAAATTAAGTAAATTATTAGAGGGTGGGAAAGGGGGCCGGAAAAGGATAAAGCACCATCAAAATAGTTCAGTGTTTAAATATTACATTACAACCTATAAAGGTAGTTTACACTTAAAAAAAGAAAAACACAAATATTTATATTTTTAGTTGATCAACTTAAAAAAAAAATCCTAAACTTATCCGAGTGTCACTGAGTAGAAGTTAAGTCAAGACATTATTTCCCAAAGACCTCAGAATATGTACAGGGACTTTCTCTCTCTCTCTCTGTTATTTCCTCCCCAAATCCCATTGGTCATGGAGCAGCTTTAGCGCAACCCTGTACCAATTAGGGGCTTCTAAACGACTCCTCTCTAATTACATTAACATATCAGTATTTCAGACGAGTGAGCATCACTCACACTCCACCAGAGGATTATCATGATTCAAAAATAGGGAGGGTGCAGATGGTGAAGCGAGATAGAGAGAGAGAAGGAGACATCTTTGGGCTATAGGTCGCCCTTCAGGAGATGAAGGCTTGAGATAAGGCACGATGCTAGACGCTAATGCATGCTGCAGGCATTGTACGCTCTCAATGCTGCTTTATTTATTTAAAAATGCTATTTACCAGCACTTTGTCTTTTGGAGAACCACTGACTGTCAACGCATTTAATATTGCCTCCATGAATATAAACACCCCACTGTTGAGAATTGCAGTAGGGTCCCTGTGTCTATAAACTTAAGTCTCGTCTATGTTACAAACACATCAATATAACATATCAGTGTATGTGAAACTTGAGATCTCAACAGCTTGCTTGATACATTACAGGGAGCAACATCAATACATGGAACAAAGTGATTTTACATTACTGGCAGAGTGGCAATGAACACTGCTTCACAGACTTTCAGACATAACAACCTCTAATCAAAAATACAACATGAAAATCACAGCTGCTGCTTCTTTAAAAAAATAAAAAAAATAAAAATCAGAATAACAAAACAGAACCAGACAATGCTGGATCCCTCTGCTGCACTGAAGTCCTTATGCATGTCATCAACAGGCCTAATCAAATGCAGTGGTTGCTGGTTTGTGCAGATGATGTTACCTGACCTCCCAGCAGGGGAATAGAGTTACTGACCCCTGCTGTGCTGTTCAGGCTACAATGATTATGTAGACTATCCAATAAGTAATTATATATAGCAGACATGATCTCATGCTCTAGAGAGGTGCATACACACGTTATGGATCTGTTCAAACATCAGTGTGTATATGATAAGACTGTGTAAAAACAGTATATACAACATATAATACTGTATTCAGCTAATTAGGAATGCTTTCCTTCTTACAATGTATCTTGTAAAACAGAATTATGATGTGATGCATTGTGAGGTAGAAAAATGATGAAACAGATGAAACACATGTGTCCATTGTAAACTTTGTGATATTGCTCAGTTTCAGTATATCTATCTCCAACACCAACACAAGTGATTGGACAGAATGAGGATATCAATGCATATTAAAGGCTGATTTCATTATTGGTCATGAGATTTAAAAATGACTCTGCAGATGGAGATGTCTTTGAAAGAGTTATAAAACAAGTGTGTGTACAGGTTCTGTTTTTTGGGAAACAATGTCAGCCAAATCAATACAGCTTCTTTGACAGGAAAGTTAAGTCTATGTGTTTTATTCAAGGATAAGAGGCAGGTAGTTACAGATAAAACTGCTAAATGTAAGAATACTCATATTCTAAGTTACACTGTCGATTCCTTCTCTCCATGTGATTTAATAACTAGAACCAATAAAGGTGGATGAGACGGCACCACTATATCTCACCTTGGATGTTGTAGGGATTGTCGATGACAAAGTTCCCATTCCAAACCACGGACAAATCCACAGGTAGGTCACTGATGTCATTGCCCTCATAGGTATACTGAAATATAAAAGAACAACATCAGGATTAGTATTCACAATTATATCATTATTAGAAATAAATTCTCACACCGTATATTTCATAGACCCTAACAACATCATTCAGCATTCTCTGCCATTAAAAAAAAAAAAGAAATCGTCAAAAGAGAAGACAATCTGAAACAGCACACACAGTTCAGCTCGTAGTTGCTGGTGGTAATGTCATACCCCGCAGCGCTCACACAGTCGAAGGGCCATAAAAATGAATGATGAAAGACAGGCTATATTGTGATTTTAACACGCGGCACATCCGCCGCTGCCTGGCAGAGCACAGAGTTGATTAAGAGATTGGAATCCCGTTTGCCGTGTGACTCATTTCATTCCAGTGATGAATGAAAAGCGTATACATCTCCAACAATAATATTCTCGTCTAATTTCATTTTTTGCATCCTGAACTAATAAGAGTTGAAATGTAATTGACTCGTCATCGGCGTAATCAGTTTTATGGAATCGCTTTAAATGAGACAACAAGCTGCAAAAACTGCGATGTGATGTGCGGTGTGTTAACTGTGGGAATAACAGAGAAAGAGCTCCTATGAGACCCCGACCCGACTAAATAAATCATCTACCACAATTATCACCGGCAAATAAAATGCAGCTTTAGATGTTACACTGCCTCTTCAATCCTCCACTCTCACTTTCACAGAGCAGCCACGGTAAAAACACAATCATGTCATTCATCAAGAGCCCCACACCCCCCATGTCTGAGACACATTTTTGCATTATTTACTCCTCCTTTCATTAATTGCCTTTGATACAACATTAAACAGAAGCTGGATAGCAGGAGTGTGCCTGTGGTCTGCTTTGATGCTGCTGCTCTGATGTGATGGCTGGGAAGACTCCAGATAGGTCGTGTTAACCTAATGTCAGTCAAAGAGTGCCTGGTCACTCTCACTAACACTGCAGTGGTCACTATCTTTAGTGGCCTCAGGGTGACAGATTACAGGACTATTCTCCTCTAGTGAAGTGGTGATAAAATCCAGTGTGAAAGCCACAAGCCTGAGGCTATGGGCCCCTTCACAGATTGAATCTAGCTACAACTTTGCCACTGTGGGATATCACCCACTCCAATGCGATACTGTGAGAATTATCTTGACATCTGTAATAATAGTGAATTTGAATGTATTTGAGGGGAAAGAAGTGAGAAATGTGCAGAGAAAAGATAAGAAAATGAGGGGACTAAGCCTTGTCAGAATGAGTGAATGGCTGATTAATTAATTCTTCACTTTTTATGATTTGATGATTTACATCCAGTCTCCTGAAGGCTGAAGATGCTGATATCCAAAGATTTTCTTTTACATGTATCTCAGGAGAATTAATACTTTGAATTTAGAGGGTTTTTTTTTTTTTTTAATGGAAAATGCTCCAGGATGTGTTTTCTAGCTAATTTTGAGGATATAATATTTAGTAGCCTTGACCTTGGTTTAGGAAACATTTACCTCTGTGTAAATGCTTTTATTTGATGCTTATTTAAATGCTTTTTTGGCTTGGTTAAACTAGAGATATTTAATTGGTACATGATTCTGTTAATATATTTATTGGTAACATCATTCCTAAGTCAGCACACTCTGAAATAACGAAGATTGTAAGAGAGGTATCATCTCCTTCGAGGTGAGTGAACTTGGTTACTTGAGACAACATCATGGCATGTATGCTGGAGTAAAATGCATTTGGGTCTGCGAACAGGACAGAGTTGGGGTAGAGGCGGCAAGAAAAAAGACAATCTGAAAGAGTGAAAAAATACTAGATACAGAGAAAATGTGAGAAAAAGTAGAAAAGTGATGGGTAAAATACTGGAAAATGTTGGGAATGGCTTATGGGTTGAAAAGACAAGGCTGGATCTGCTGAGACAAGTGGAGAGCGGGGAGCAAAACAATGAAAAGATAGTGATAAGAAGGATGAGAAAGTGGGCAGGGAGAAGAGGTGGAGAGGGGATGATACTGCAGCAAGGGTGAAGCAGAAATAGCGAGGGCGAGATGGATAGAGAGAGGTGATTGTGTGTTATTCTGTGGACACCATTCATTTACACATGGAATAAGAGGCCGGCCCTGGCCTGTAAGCGCCTGAGTCGGTGGGGGCTAAAGTGAAATTGGCATTTTCAATTTGTTCCCTGACATGTCTGCCTTGGTCTTTTCACACATTCCTCTGCCTCACCCTCTCTCGCAATCCTCCGTTCCACCCACTCTCTCTCTCTCTCCTTCTCATTATTCCTTCCCTCTACCTTTTTTACAAACCTCCTCCCCCATCAATCTCAGTTGGACTCTCTCTCTCCCCCCTGCTTTCCTCCCCTAAGACGCCCACAGTCAAACATGGAAATCACATATCGCAAATATGTCTATAAAAACACATGAGCACACTCTAATATAAATATGCATTCTGCACTGGGACACTTTCCAGGAGACGGATACGAGAGAGCGCATCAAAGATTGATTGCACAGCACTGTTCAGGATATACAAAATAATAAATAATCACTCTTGGAAAACACAGGCAGATAAGACGCGTAAAAGACAACACATGTTTTTGGTGTCAGCTATTACTTCTCTCCACTGAAGTCCACCCATACTTCAGGCTTTCTCTCCCTTCCTTCTTTCCCCTCAACCCCGTGAGACCACCCAGTCAGCCATGGGAACAAGAACACCTCTTCATCAGGAGGATATGGAGAGAGCACATGAGTGTGTTTGAGACAATGAGAGAGAAGGGAAAAGAAGAGAAAAGTTAAAGAAAGTGTAATGAGAACATGTAGCTGCCGATAGACGACGAGTTACAGAAGAGAGAAAGTGAGAGAAAAAGAGAAAGAGATATTACACATTTACATGAGCGTGGTTCAAAACTGGAGGAATTCAAAACCATAACAGTTTTCAGATATATTTTATAAAAAAAAAAACTCATGAAGAGAATTAGCTGCTTATTATTTTAGTTGGCTAGAAAACCAACAACATGCAGGTCGGGTATAAATTATATTAGACAGCCAAACCAAAATTTGACAACACACAAACTAATTTAGATAAAGCCCCTTGTATACATTATCAAATCAAGGATGGACTTTTACATCCCTGTTGTGCTTCCCCGTCAATGTAAATGTCAAAGAGGTGTCATGGTGGGGCCGAAGGGATTCAGCCAAATGGGATGTAGTAATCGAGGCGTAACTGGGACGTAATGGGATCCCTGTTTTACACCTAAACTGGTTAGGCAGAACAACCCTGTGTGTGTACAGTATGTTAAGCTCCTGCTGTTTGTTCACACACCCTGCCGTGACGCTTTATACAACTCTCATACCGGGACACCAGAACTACATTGTTTCAGATCAATGTAAAAGTTGTAACAATGGCAGAGCTTTGTTACGCCACTGTGGCAGACTTGCAAAGTCAAAAGGCTCAAGATTGTGATTTTTGTTAGAGCCAGGGACCAAAGCTAAATCTGAGAAAAAAACTAAGCAGCCAATAATCTGAGAGGATACTAAGCTGTCGTTAGGAGATGCTGGATGATGAGACGAAAGAGGCTGTTTTTTTAAGTCACACTTTTTAACATCATTAAAGTTCAAAAGTGGATGGGTTTGTCAGCAGAGAGAAATATTTCAGAAAACAGAAACTTGAGAACTTTTTAAAGTAATTAAATATCAAATGTATTACAAGTTGAATAATGTATGTATTTTTCTATTTAACTGTCATATGATCAGACTATTCTTGCTGTTGTGTTTCTGTACATCCCATCGGAGCTTCTTTCCACTTTCATCCCGATTCTCTCCAAACCGGCCAATCAGATCACAGCCTGATCTCCCCTCTGAGGATGCCAATTCGGGTGATAGTGATACAGATGATAAGACTTGAGGAAACCTCTTAGCTTTGCTTTATACAGGTCACACACGATAGAAGTGTGGAGCTGCAGACTGCTAAAATAATAACACTGCATGCCCTCTTCCCCTTGTTTCATCCACGTTACCTGTACGTGTCTGTGATTCAACATCCATCCTCAAAGGGCAGGTGTATGTTGAGGGAGGGGATTCTGGGATTTGCTTGGGCATGTTCCTTTGCTCAACAACAAACATGAATATTTAGTTAGGGAGAGGTGTGTATGTGCGTGTATGTGTGTTTAATGGGCAGTAGCGGGTGGGGGAAGCAATGGAAAGGTTAGGTTATGATCATCTCCTCTCATTGCACCAAAGGCTTATTAAACTTTTATACTGAACCAGCATTGTTGCACCATGTGCAGTTGAGGGAATACACACATGCACCCTGTACATGGTTTATTCACTGCACAGCTGATTCAAAAAAGAAAACGTAAGCATTCAGCAGGACACTCTCAAAAGGTCAGGATTTGCATTTGTGTCGGAAAGGAGACAATTAAAAACATTACATTTAACATGTTCTACAATTTACATGTAGTACAGTTAAGAACTGTTTTGTCTACAACTGTTGAGGATAGATCAAAAAGCCCCCCCAAAATGGGAGGTCAGGGGAAGGACAAAAAAAGAGGGTTTGCTAGAGATCTGCTTTCTTTTGGAGTGAGAGAGAGAAGCTGATAGATAAGGTCAACAAGCAGAGGGATTAAGGAATGAGATTTTTTAATTAAGGCCAGACTTGTCCTACAAGATGAGAAGTGTCAATTAATACATCGCAGCACCACAAGCTGGACCTCTGTCACTGCGAACTGAAGGACAGGAGGCAAGGATAGATGGATGGAGACGGAAGGATGAAAGAAGGCAGGTTTCAAGTAACAAGGGGTACCTTCTGTGAGGGTCACAGCCTGATAATTAGTCATTTTGAAGGTGTGTGCAAGCTGGACGGCTAAAAATATCAAAGTAGCCCAGGGCAGGCCCAGACCTGGGAGAGGATGGGCCGATCTCTACTCTCCCTCTCAAGGTGAAGATGACAGTTTTCAAAAAAGTATGACCTCACACAACCCCTCCATAAATCTGGATTACTCAAGTTTTAAAAATTGTTGTGTAAAAAACTTTTGACGAACGACACATCAGAGAAGGGCTAATAAAAAAAAAAAGCAGAGGACACAAGACTGAACCAGTAGACACAGTAAACAGCATATAGCAACATATAGAATATACACGACAGTACCCTTGACACACACACACACACACACACACACACACACACACACACACACACACACACACACACACACACACACACACACACACACACACACACACACACACACACACACACACACACACACACACACACACACACACACACACACACACACACACACACACAGCTTCCTAATCAAGGATCAAGTGGTAATCCTTCCTATAGCTTAGTGAGTGTGTATGTGTGTGTATGTGTGTGTGTACTGTATGTGAGGGGTCAGACGGCGCAGAATCAGCCACTGCTCATAATAAGGGGTTGTTAGCCAGTGCTAATCGCTAATGCTAACAGGATTGGAGGGCATTGCTGGACCCAGTTACCCAGCTTATCTCTTGCACGCGCGCGCACGCACGCACACACACACACACACACACACACATCTGGATACACACTTGCACACATACTTTCTTCATTGATGGAAAGAAGAGAGAGAGGAAGGATGAGGAGAAAAAAAAGTGCTGGCTGGAGGGAAAAATAATGCTGCCATAGCCAGTGTTTCTTATTTTCCAGCCTACGCGTTAAGCTAGTGTAAGCTTTCTAGACCTCTCCCCGGACAAAAGGGTGATTTTTGGTCGTTTGCAGAAACGGTCACATTTTATTTAGTATACTCACCCTTTCCCCCTCACTGTATACTCATGCCATTTTTCTTGTGGCCATTCTCCCCTTGCAAACTCCAATGCTCCGTCACAAAACCAGTTTTCCTTTGCAAGGCACCAAACTCTGTGTCCATTCACTCACACATGGATGCGGTATTTTATTCTGTGAGGTGGCACCATCTGCCAAGACACATCAAGACCAGAGGGAAAGTGGAACGATTATTAGTGATAAAGATGAGAGGGAAACATTTACTTATTTTCTTCTCTGGCTTGGTTCTCTTGGTGTTAAGTTTGAATGAATCTGTATTTTCTAGAGGTGGCTGCCAGGTTTTAAGAAAGGCAGACCATAACCAGTATGTAATCCACTACCTCATTGAGTTCCTGTCAAGTTCAGGTCATTAGTAAAATTGCTGCCATATACACCATTTATGTTGACTCCTATCACCTTATTGACATTTTTGATTGAATAGTTTCCTTTTTATGGAGCTATTGTTACTGCTGGTGTCTGTTTGGTCCAACAACTTGTGTTATTAAAAGGTTCTCCTTTATTTGATTACAGATTCTAGAGCCAGGAGTGTCGAAGGTGTCGAACATTGGCAACCGTTTAAAATCACACAGAAGGACACGCGTGTAGATTTCTCCTCTCTGCTAAAGTCTCAACAGTTTAATAGTGGGAACATAATGCTGTACCACTTTTGCTGCTTCTGTGAGCCATCGATCCACCAAATAGAGCTGAACACCAGGAAGGGTGGAGCACTTGTGTAAGAGAGAGAAGATTATAGAGGTAGAACGATTGAAGAGATACAAAAGAAAGAGAGAGAAAAATGAAGAAACGGAGGTGGAGGATGGCGTTGGAGAGGCTGGCATATGCTGTTAGCAATTCATTCTTTTTTATCCAGGATAGGAGCGTGAAAACTCTACTCTCCACCTGTCGCGGAGAGGGAGAAGAAGTGAGCCAATGACGGGGCTGAGATGAAAAGGAGGGAGAAGACTAAAGAGGAGGAGGAAAAGGAGGAGATAGAGGTAGATAACGAAGAGGGCTGAAGAATTAAGGCTGAGTTTTAGCTTCATTAGATTATGGGTCACAGAGTGGTCAGTTTTTACACAGCAGACCTAGTTAATATGAAAATGGTAAGCTTTTAAAAAAGCTGCATGCATAAACAAAATATACTATAATTTGCCCTGTTTGTAAGGAACAAAGAGAAGGAGACACAGACACTTCATGTCACACATATCAACACAGACTAGTTCCCAACAATCTAAATCTGATCAGTGCTGCCTGAAGCTGAACAATCTCATGATGAAGAGGTAAACTACTGTAACAACACACAGCCTTCAATCTGCAGTTCCAAAAATAAATTCCAGTGAATTTCCCATGCACTTTCAGTCAACCTGCACACTGAACACACACACAAACACCGTCTGAAAGCCAATTAAAACAGTGTCAGTGTGTGCTGTGGCTGACTGCAGTGGCAGGTCTACTGTTTATATCTCATTAGGCTGTGCCAGGCCATGCCAGACCGCGCTGTACCATGCTCCCCTGCGCCTACCCTCCACCAACCAGCGCAAAAGCCCTCATTAGTCTCATCTCTGCCACATTTAGCACTATGTATGTGTGTGTGTGTTTTTTCCTGTGCAGTGATTTATTTAAAATGGAAGGTTTTTTTTTTTTAATATAATTTATAATTTGAAGTTTTTACACCAAGTTAGATCTTTTAACAAATCCTCTAAACTCCAGGAAGTCTTCCAAAGTCAGGAAAGTTTGCATCCAAACAGTCTTTCTCACTCATCATGTTGGGGTGATGTGACACTATTAGACCACTGAGGTTGTGTTAACAGCTCTCCCTGCAGACTCTTCTCCTCTATTTGCTCCGTCCATCTATCTATCTATCTATCTATCTATCCATCCTTCTCTCATTTCCCATCAGAGGGGAGCAGATTATTTGCCCTCTCTCTCTCTCTTCTCCAAGCTCTCTCTCTGCACTTGTCCTCATCCCCTTCTCATTCTCTCTCTCCTTCCCTTTTCTCCTGCTGTCTCTACCCCAAAATATTAGCCTTCTTTCCTCTCCTTTCATCTTTCCTTCTCCTCCTTATATCTTTAAGGGTGCATGGTCTCTTTTCTCCTCCTGCCATCTTCCTTCTGTTGTGTGTATGTGTGCTCACGCACTCACACAGGAGCGTGCGTCTCTCCAGCCCGCCTGCAATTCATCATCATTTTATCTGCCTTAATTGGATGCCATCAGGACCCTTGATACTTCCCATTTCTCCTTTAACAAACAGCTGCTCTCTCTACACACAGAAGAATAACACACAGGCACACACCCTATTCCAAACTAGATTTTCTCCTGCTGCCCCCGTGTCTGCTTTTTTTCTACCCAGTGAAGGAGTGAGAGAAAGACGGTGATGGAGTAGCCGAGCTGTTTATCAGACAGAAGGTAATGGCGTAAGGCCCCGCGCTGATATTATCCGTCCACTCATTCCTGCCCTCCAGGGAGTACCAAAAAAGAGAGGATAAAGAGGGAGAGAGAGAGAGAGAAGGAAAAGAGTGACACAAAGATAATTTGTCTGAAAGCTACGAAAAAGGGGAGATAAAGCAACGGAGAAAGGAAAAGGCCTCACACAGTTCAGTTCTCTTTTCTGAACCTCGGCCTTTAAACAGGACCCAGCTGCGCTCCCTCAGCCTCACTGACCCCACAGTGTGGTCAATTGTGTGTGCAAGCTTGTGTGTACATGTGTTTATCCTCTCCCATGACCCCTCTGGCACAACTTCTCAGCCCAAAGCTCAGCATCTCATTCGCCCCTTGCATCCTCACCTCTAACTCTGATTGGGCCACAAACAGGGGAAGGGGCCCGGGCTGGGTCAGGAAACAGGGAAGGAACCGATGTAGACACCAGCTTGTTGTTGTGGTTTCTGCTGACCGGAGTTAACTGCTAACATACGGCATGGCGGATGGCTCCGTATGTGTCAGTGGTAATGTGGGCCTGTTTGGCACTTAGAAATATGGAGTCCATTTTTTTTTTTTTTTAAACAAAATGATCAGTAATCTTCTCCAATTAACTTGCTATAGGACCTTGGACAATCTGCCACTTCATCAACTCTCACAGGTTCCAAAAAAATCTTGAGTTATTGGTTTTGGCTCAGTATCCAACCTCAAAAGTGAGAAAGAGAAAGCGTGTGAAGAAGAACCATATTTTTCACAATACCAACATTTTTGAAGTTCAAAACAGCTAAATTTAGAGCTTTGAGCATTTTTTAAATCCGTACTCTAAACATATGATTCACTTAAGTCTCAACACTTGGGATTTTGTGTGGTCTGCTTGCTTCATGTCTCCGCTTTTTCTAGTACTGCATTCTTTCTCATGTCTTGTGATACGCTCGCTTTTTCCCTTTGGGATCACTTTGTGACAACTGAAACCTTATATAGAAACACCATATCACCAATATCTTCCCCATAAGCACATATAGATAGTCAATATCCAGCGAGGTTCGAACAGAGCTGATGTTACAGTATCATATTTCATGTGTGTCACATACACAGTAGGTTATTGACAGCGTCCTGTTAGGGGATACTTGAGTTATTACGGTCATTGTAAAAGGAGTAATGTATGGGAAACTACAGTTTAAACATGATCACACTGTGGATAGTCATCCTCCTTTAGACAGTGTGAAGATATTGTATGAAAGAGAGGAGAATGAGTTTTGGCCTCAGGAGAAGCTTTTGAGCTGATTTCCTCCTTCGCTCCCTCTCATCTCCCTTTCCCATCTCTGTTCTTTTCAATATTACTCTCCCTCTCACTTTTCTAAACTCATCTTACCTGAAAATGTCTACTACACTCTGATTTCCCTTGTAAGACTCATCTTCACTTTTTTGCCATTTCCTCTGCTGTCTAGTATTACCTCTTGTTTTTCTCATCCTTCTTTTCTCCACATGTATCATCTGTCCTTTTGACCTCCAGGTATTCTGTCCTCTCTCTTTCACTCACTTCTCCTTTATTACTTTACAGGAATTCTTCATGCAACTCTCATGTCTTGACCCTAGTCCTCATCTTCCTCCCAGTGACTGATTGAGTGTCAGTTTGACACAGTGATAAACACTCAAGGTATCTCAAACACAAGGCTAAACTGTGGATTAGCACCCCTGTGTTTATCCCATTGATTAGCAAGCCCTCCCCAACAGTGTTCTTGCTGCAGCATAATGAAGCTGCACACTAAAACACCCACATATACAGCTATCCTGGGATCCATAGCCTGAGGCATATCGAAGCATGCACATGTGCACACACGCACAGACACTGATTAACCCCTCTCCCCATAGCTGTGTGCCTGCAAACAGAGGAGGCAGCAGTGTGTATGCAGCATAACAGATGAAGTCTATTTCTACTGCAGAGTCATACATGATTCATTAAGTTGGTGCTGAACACTGTCAAAGAAGGAGCAAACATGGAGGGGGGGCGCATGAAAAGTAGAGATATGAAGGTCTATAAAAGGATAAACTAATATTTAAGACGCTCGTTCTTTTGAAATACTGCTCCGGAGCTATAATAAGACTCCTATCCTAATAATTTATGACACATAATTATGCTCATAAGCTCAGGCTGGGATGAATTATGCCTTAATGGCAAGTTCATGCAGCTGGCATCTTTTTCATCCGATGAATCTAACTACAGCTTCACGAAGAGTTGATGCACACGCTGCATCGATATCTGAAAGTGCAGTCAAGTTGGCACAGCTAATTGCTAACAAGAGCTAAGTGCTGACAGCCCCGGGCTAATTGCTGCAAGCATGTCTGCTTTGTGGACATCAAATGAAGAAATTCAGCTTTTGGCCATGGCTAAGCTCTGCTGCTGATTAGCACTGCCCTTGCAGCTACAATAAACAGTCAATAAACAGACATCTCTGTGGAGAGACAGCCCTATCGCTAGCTAATTAGCCCTGCCTTCGAAAACAACTTGCTAGCGCGTGCCAGCACCTGAAGACCGCTTGTCAATACCGGTGGATTCAAATGCTGTGCTAGCCGTCACAGAGGCTACCCTGAGACTGCTGCTGGTGTGTGTGTGTGTGTGTGTGTGTGTGTGTGTGTGTGTGTGTGTGTGTGTGTGTGTGTGTGTGTGTGTGTTTTAACAAGTTTATCTACTTATATCTATATGTCTGCTTTTTCTTGACACTAGAATGACTGGGTGTATAGTATGGAAAGGTGTTGAACTTCTCTAAGGCGCTAAATCTAATTAACAAGACCGTTTTTTTTTTAATTTTATCAATTATTTCATGTATGTGCATGTTTTGGTGACAGCTTTAACACCCTCATATGAAACAAAATTGACAGCACCAACTCTGATCTCATCTCAAGTTTGTTGCACTGCTTTATACACTGAGATGGAAATAGAAACATTCATGCAAGCTGCAGATTGAATGAGAGATGAGGAAGATGCAGAGAAAGTGGGGAATGGCTGGGAGAAGAAAGTCTGAAAGACATAGGGGGGGGGGAGTAGAGAGAAAGATGAGCTCTACTTGCAGAGAGGAGAAGTGTGAGAGAAAGAGAGGGAGAGAGAGGTATAGTGTGGCGGTGTAAACATGATCAATCCGCTCCCAACTAGGTTCAGAGACAGACTTCCTCTTCACATTTTCAGCCTCAGTGAAGCGCGACGCTAGCTACCTCTTATCTGTCACGCTAGTTTGGAGGCTCACAAACACGAACCTAACCTCACACACACGCACACACACACACACATTTCCAAAACCATATGTCAACACACAAACTCACAGGTGTAGATCCACATGCACAGACTTCCTACACACACACATTTAGCAAAAAAAACACAAAACTTTAGCAAAAAAAAAAGCATCCTTGAAAAAACTTTAATGCAGCACACACACACACACACACACACACACACACACACACACACACACACACACACACACACACACACACACACACACACACACACACACACACACACACACACACACACACACACACACACACACACACACACACACACACACACACACACACACACACACACACACACACACACACACACACACCAAACACAAATACATAAAAACTGATAATTCTTCAATCCAGAAACCTACTATCTGGGAAAAATCATTGAGAGTTAATGATTATTACAAGTGTTTCCCAGTTGAAATAAGTCTATGTGAAATCTGAATGTCAATATTAATTTGCTAACTATCAGTTCAATGTGGGAAGATCAGCCGAGGATCATTTATCTAGCTTGTGAGCAAGCCAGTGTCCAAGTGGAGCGTGGGTGATCTATCAGGACAATGAACATGTTAGTGTCTAAAGTGCTCATTAGTTGTAGGAGGCCATTATTTAAACCCTGACCCGAGTCAATGTCTGTACTGGGATCTTGATTTAGTTACCAATCCACATAGATTACGATAAGAGGAATAGTTTTGAATGGCTGAGCTTTTAGCCTATACAAATGGTAAAGTATCAATTAGAATCAAGTCTGTACAGTGGTCAGGAGACTTTGGTCTTATTCTTTACATCCCTGCTTTCATTTTGTCAGAATAGCAGACCCAATGGCGTCCATGTCTGAATCTTTTGACCTTAAGCCTTTACTATATACCTCTGTAAACAACAACATCTGCCTCTGTTTCTCTCATGCTGTGTTTCCCAACACTGATACTGCTCCAATGACATCTACTTATTCATACATCTGTACTATGTCCTGTTCCTTTTGTACTCACCGCTGTTTTCTGGCACTGTATGGAGGTGCTGTTGAAGCGCAGGGCGGGCACACTGTGGGTCTCCCCCTGGATGTGGAAGACACACTCGTAGTTCCTCTGTCCTGACTGCGGCTGGGGCAGGTTCTTGGCGGCTAAGGTGATAGGCTTTGTCACCCCGACGGGGATGTAGATCTGGGTTGAGGGGAGAATCTGAGGGCAGTCCTGCAGAGACAAAACAAGAGATACTTTTTTAACAATTATCCCCAAAACAGGAAGTTATAGAGGCAAAAGAGTGAGGCTGTTTACTACGGTTAAAAAGAAACGAGAAAAGGCAAAAAGTGATTGAAGTTTTTAGAGCAGGAGTGATGAAATAAATGGGTTGTTAGCCGAGAAGAGCCGTGGGTTACATATTTTGACTTCATGCCAGATTTGATGCAACACACTCAGCCGAAAGAGCTGTGCTGTGATTCACTGCTCATATGTGTTACAGGATTGTGCAAGAACCCGCTGGCCTTGCACCACATATAACAGGAGTCTTCAATTACAATTTATGTTCGGTTCAGGGAAATTTCCTCAAGCGAAGGTCTGGACCATCATTATGTCTAACATGTGATATGATTCTGTGACATTGAAGGAAGCTTTGTCAATGTCGGAGTGGAAGTCAACAACTGACTGTCAAAATCAAATAAGGTCCAATGTACAGTTCAATGGAGTGACAAGGATGTTTATTATGAACTAGAGGGTTCTCTGATGATACAATGATAATGATCAAATAATAATAATCCATTCAAATATTTCATATATAGTTATATATTTCACATAACAGACAGAGTTTGAAAAAAGCCTTTTAACTACTTTTCTGTGGCCTCGGCTCTCATTTGAGTTGGTATGATTGCTTAAAAGATGTGTGCTTTTTCTCGTAATGATGTTTAACATTACCCCATTCAATGGTAGTGAGAGTATTAAAACAGAAATTACATACTGGTTTTAAACAGGCTGTGAGGAGAATGGACAAATCTATGGACAAAAGCTATTTTGTTTTGCTTTCTTTTTTTTGATTTTAGAGCACACCATGTCTACTCTTCCCTGACTCATATAGTTTCTCCTGCTGTGTTGCTGACACTTTCCTGTCTGCTGACTGCTCCACCTGTTTCATTATCATCACACACCCATTGTGTTCTCCATGTAATACCTGGCCTGAGTAAAGGACTTGATTGGCTGAGTAGCATTACGCGAGTCAATTTCAGAACATTGAAATGGTCTGTGAGCTTCCAGGTTGTTGAAAAGGGCATGAAAAGCTGAGGCGGTTAAATCGACTTAAGTTAAAACATCAAAAAGCTGTGCTGTTTCAAATTTAAATGCACATTAAATGAATCCCAGGTCCTTAAAGGACAGCACCTGGGTGTGGATTAGGACTGTGGTCTGCCATTTGATGATTCCTGATATATAAGGTGCCGAAAAACCATAAGCAAAGAACATTTAATACAGTAGATTATCTACCCTACTAAACTATTTGAATCACAACAGTGCCACATTGTTACTGGAAGAAGACAGACTACAGTGTATTATGTCCATGTGTGCAATGAAATAATCAACTCATGAACTTTGTCCGAGTGTGTGTGTGTGTGTGTGGGCGCATATTCGTCATTGATATTGGCCAGAGCCAACAGACTCTTCTTTAGATCATCTGGAAGCAGCCCATGCACTGGCTCACAGCACTGGAGTACACAACCCTGGAGGGTGTGTGTCCTTGCAAAGATGAATCTGGAAAAATTAGTTCCTTAATGCCCAGTTGGATTAATTTGTGTCCATGCCTGCATGTGTTGATTTTACTAAGACGGAATAAGACAGGACGGTCCACTCAGTATGCAACAGCTTCTATATATTAATGTGTGCATGTGCTGGGAGGAATGAAGTCATTACAGTGTTCATGCCATGTTTTGGCAGCGATGCATTGCGCTTCAACACTAAAAATGAAAGAGAGAAAGAGAATGAGCAGGAGGAGGGTGGGGGATGACAAATCTTATACAACATAAATTAAAGCTTGGATGGAACTAACCCAGCCTGTACTATACTTTTTGGGCCAAAAAGTCTAACAGATCTGCTGACAAATCACACATTGTATAATCTAGAGACACTGTTGAGTGACTCACATAATAGAAGACATGTGGCAGGAGGAAGACACTTTTTATTTGTGGAAAAGGAACCCTCCAAACTGTGGACTGTGGTCAAAGATTCCAAAATCTTTGCATAAAAAACAAGTTTATACGTAAGATGATTTTTTTTAAAGTTGTATGCCTCAAAATCTTATGAAATCTTACATTTACTCAAGTCCAAAATATGTTTAAAGAGCCCATATTATGCCCTTTTTGGGGTTCGTATATTTAATCTATGTACCTACTTTTGTACGTTCACAATAGCTAAAGTCCGAAAAAAGTGTCTGTTTTCATGTGCTGCTCCTCCTTGCTCCCTCTACGCTCTGAGTTCGTCAGCTACGCTCTGCTGAGCTCACACTGTTAGAACCCACGTGGGCCAAGTCTGCTCTGATTGGTCTGCCGATCCGCTCTGTCGTTATTGGTCAGTTGCTCAGCACGCTTCTCGGAAATTTCAACATGAGCTGCTGGGCTTGCCACAACGAGCCAATGGGCTTAGATCAGTGATCTCACACTGACAATGACGTCGCACTGACACATTTTTATCGAGGGGGGCTAGAACCGAGCGTTACATGCAGCTAATGCTACAGCTAACAGGAGGACGTAGGAGAAGCCGCGTTTCCGCGGACTTTGAATTTTTGCACATAGATGTGTCTAAACATGCACAGGACACTTGGAAAACACACTAAAGAGCATATAAAACCAGAAAAAGCATAATATGACCCCTTTAACACTATGTTACAGCAGTGTGAAAGTACCTGAAGTTGCAGGGGAGGGGACTATGTACTGATGTTGACTAATCAGAAAAATTTATGACGGAATAACATCGACCAGAACATTTGTAAAATATTCACAGCACATCCTCTACTTCATCTATTGTAGCTCCTGTAAGCAGAAAGATGGCTTGCTGTCAGTGTATTTTGCTCTTCCCTCCTCTCCTCTGAGCTGTTGTACATTAGAAGACTACAGCATGTCCCTAGGGCCTGAACACAATGCTGGAGTTTGTTCATTAGACTGCTTAGCCCTTACGTTGTGTGTCTGATCACACACAAACACATGCACAACACATAATGAGAGCGGGGAATTGGCAGAAAACAGCCAACAGAAGACCTGATGTACAATCAACTACGAGGAAGGTGGTGAGGCAAAATGGATGGCTCATGTGGAGTGGTTTGGTTGGGAATAGTGGAAGGAGAAGGAAGATGAAGGATGAAGAAGAGAACGAGGGAGCAGGGAGGGATGTGAAAAGAATGTGAGGGAAAGGAGAGGAGAGGGAGAAGCAGAAGAGCCAAATTTAATTGGTAACAGAGCAGAGTGAAACAGGGAAGTCAGATAGTTGGTGATGCGAGGAAAGAAGAAAAAAAAGAAATAAAGGAAAGAATCGAAAAGTAAGGGTCGAAAGAAAGATGAGAGACACAGAAACAGAGCACCCAAAAGTATGGAGAAAAAAAATTAAATTATGAGAGCAATGCCTAGAAGTCTTTTCACTTCTTTTGTGCCTTTTTTTTTTTTTTTTTTTTTACACACTGCCTCCACCAATCCTTTCTCAGTCCTAGAGTCAAAGCTTTATCCACACCACGAACCAGGCCCCCCTGACAACATCCTATTTAATTAACTGCCTGGAGCTTCAGACAACGCTTGAAAATTGATGGAGAGGGCAAACAGAGAAGAAAGAAGAGATTGATTTGCACTTGTGGTCTTTTGAAGTCTTAGTAGAAAAGGATGCTCGTGTCAAAAGCTGTGGGCTTGCAACGTCCAAGGTGCCACGAGAGTAGGAAAAAAAAGGAGGTTTTGAGCATCCTGCTGCTAAAGCTAACTTGTAGGTGCCAGTATGTCAGAAGCTAGCATAGCCTCTGGCGCAAGCTGGAGCTAACCAATGTTTAATTCATCTGAGTATTGACTTTGTGTCACCTCAGCTGTCTACTTGTCCTTTTCTCTGACAGTTATCTTTCATTTAAGTGTCTTTTTAGCGTCCTTTGTACTTTTATCAAAAGGTATTTTGTAGTCAAAAACATCTTCTAATGATGGTTGAAATATGTTCCGTATTTTTCACGCACCAGGAATTAGAAAAACAGGCTTTCCATGAAATGTGTAACAGAACGTACAAAGTAAGGTGGTCTGCTGTTCACATAAATCAGCACTTATCTAAATATTTTACAGTCCATATAAAGTTGTAATACAGGTCAATAGCAAGCGAGCCACAACTTGGATAATTCATAGACGCCGTGTTGCAAGAGCTCAGAATTGTACTGCAGGAAGTCTTTCTTAAAAACATGAGGGCAATGTGTTGCAGGCCGAAATGAGAGGAATTCTGGGAATCAAATGGAGAGAGAGGGAAGGAAAAAGAGGATAATGAGGGAAACATAAAAAGGATAAAAAATGCTCTGCAGAGAGAAACTATTTCATCAGTATTTGTGACAGGTGCCAAAGTAGTTCAAAGCCGGCTTGAGGGCTACAAAGTGCAGAGTACATTGAAACAATATTTCACCGGTGGGATTCGTTTGAAGCTCAAACAGATACTTTTTCCTCTCCTTTTCCTCCCCCTTTTTTTGTCTGACTTCTCCGCTTTCGTTTCATCTGTGAAAGACGGATGCTGCGGTTCTTCCGTGGCCAGATGTGACACCGCATCCGGTTGATATCAGGAAGACGAACCGGAGACAGGAGAGGAAGAGAGACGGGGTTTGGTATGTGTGTTTTAAAATGAAAGTGGGCTTTTTCTTTTTATATATATACACGTGTGTGGACTATTTTCCCGGTAGAGGCCGTGTGATGTAAATGTGTCAGTGAGGGGAGCTGATTCAGTTTAATGTCCGGTAGTTATTCACCAGGCGATTGTTCCTCAACACACAGATTTAACAAAGCAGAATCTCTTTTGACACAGAGAAGCAACAAGGTCCATCATTGGGTTCACTTTGTCCCACTCTACTGTAACCAGAAAGAGACATGGACATTTAACTTGCATGTGAAGAGGAGATGATGGGTAGTGGAATACCACAGATGCTTTCTCCACATCAAAACACAGCTGCTCTATTTGAATATTTTGATCACTGTCTTTACATTTTGACATCTTGATAAGAATGGTTTTAACACCAACAGATGTGTAAAGTGAAGCAGGAAACCAGCTTTGCCTAATTTAAATTCCTCTGTTTGAGCTGATGGCGAGTTGGATGAACAAACATCTGAGATTCACTGTGAAATAAGCTCTCACAGCCTGATTGGATTGGGATGTAAAACTGTGTGTTTGTACCTTTGTTTTCAAGCATGCGAATGAGCGTATATGTTTTGAAGAGTGTGTTTATAATGGCCGACGTCCAAGGCTCATACTTTAGTTGAAAGCAAAGTTGCCAGAGGGCTTTCCTTACCTCTTCCTGTGTGTTATCCCGTTAGCTTTGCTGCCTAGGGCTAGTGCCACACTACTCATTTTGTAATAGTAAAAGCGTATATAATTATGTAGATTATAACAACGTATTGTATATATTACCGCAGTGAAAATTTCCTCCATACAAAATAAGAGGAAATGGCTTTGCTCTGATTATACTTGTAATGGAAATGTACCTCGATATGTTCAACGGACAAATATGAGCCAAAAACGATCATTCCTAACAATAGCACTCCTTCCATCATATAATGCATGACCTATATATTCTTTGACATCATACTGATGACATCCAGATGCCACTTTGGTTTAGATGTCACCATGAGCTTTCTCAAAGGAGAGCAGCTGTCGTTCTAGGTCAAGCCTGTTCTAAAATATTCTCCCCTTCATTTTCAGTGTGCTATGATGTCGTACTATACAGCTCTGCATTCCACATCAAATGCAAAAAATAAAGAACAAGAAACAAATTAATAAACCAAGTGTTAAGCCGGCGCATGAGATAATCTTGCCTCGCAAGTGTGCAAAACACCTTTTAACATCTGCCAAAAGCAGATAATGAGACAGTCTGCAGTCGACTGAATGTGTGCCTTTAGGTGTGTGTGTGTGTGTGTGTGTGTGTGTGTGTGTGTGTGTGTGTGTATAGGGTGACAGATTAAATCATGGCATACTGTAGATGGGGTTGGGTGGAGAGAGCGAGGGGTTGGAGGATGATGAAGAAAGCAGGAGCAGGATGATATATAAATAAATAAATGTATTAAAAAGCCAAAAGAGTTCTGAAGGCTTTGGCGTAGTCTGTCAAGATATAAATTAATAAAGCTCCAAAAACACTGCGCATATGTAATGAGGCGGGTGTCTGTTCGTTTTTTTTTTTTTTTTTTTAAGTCGACCCTCTCCCTCAACCGCCCCCCACCCCCCTTCTTAAGTCCATCCATAATTAATTAGCCGTCTCTGTGATGTGAGGACTATAGATCAGGGAGGGGGAAAAATAACACGCTAAATAATGAAGTAAAGCGATATGGGGAGCCCCGCGGAGAGATGAGATGGCATGGATGGCCACAGAGGAGCGACAGGGGCACACTGGTACATAAAAAGGTACAGTGTGTGTGTGCGTGTGTGTGTTATAGGGGCCTAACAAAGGGGTATATGGAGAATGTTGAATGCTCCCCTACTGCCTGTCGACTTGCGCCCCCCCCCTCCCCAAGCTTTGGTCTCACATATGAAACCAAAGAGCTGTCTGCAACCTTGAACTGAAGAGTCTACGCCTTGTTACATTAATATTATATCAGAAAATATGGCATTGGGTGGATCCTTTTATCCTACATGACATAGTGTGTCATATGTTTTCTCTCTGAGACTGCAGCGCCCTAACCTTTGTAATGAACAGCATGCCTTTTCAATGAACTAATTCTGAGTAAGAAATCAGTGATACGCTCTCAAATGTGAAATATAATGAAGTCACTGGTGGAAAGTTATTCTTGTTATGTAGGGACATTCAGAAAGACATCCTCTGTACAAGTTTTGAAAGACTGAAAGGAAAAAGAAACTGTTTTGGAATGTTTTGCAGGGCAAATGTTTTTCATCAAACACATTTTATAGTTCAAACCATTAATTGCTTTTCATATTTCATATGATTTGATTACGATGCCAGGATTTCTGAGCTTTTAATGCAAGGCCAATTTCCGTGCAAACCGACAATAAAGTGTTATCTTATCTTATGTTAACCTTTTCTGGCATTTTTCCTTCAACTGAACCACTTTACAAGGTTTTCAAACTCAAATGCTTTTAAAACGAGGCTCTACTATGACTGACAGGAAGCAGTTTTGTCAAAAATGTTTCTGAAACAAATTTAGTGTCTGTGCACATGATTTGTAAATCTTTATGATGATACACATTTTTATCTATTTTGCTAATGGAAGTCATCTACTAAAAAGATTCCCTAATTTATATAAACCATATAATAACATGTCATAAACTTCTATGCCAAACTTAAGGCCACATATTCCCTATTTCCTGTACTAGCTGGCCAGCGGTCATGTGTGTTTCAATGTGTGTTTGTGTGTGTGGGACCCATAGGGATGAGAGGAATAAGACACCAAACACTCCTATTAAATTAGAGAGATAAGAAAGAAGTGTGTACGGGTGTGTACTATGTAAAATATAGATTAACACTTTTAACATTTTGTATAACCATATTTAATTAACAGTAAACATGTGTGAAACAATTGTTTTAATTGCAGGATCTGGTACACATATGTATGGAAGCATGGGAGTGTGTGTGTGTGTGTGAGAGAGAGAGCGTGTGTTCGTGTGTTTGCGAGCTCATTAGCAGGCAGAAACCAGAGAGATGTTCTGCGACCAACCGTACACTTATGGTTGGGGAGGGGGGCAGAGAGGGGGAGGGAGAAAGTGGAACAACTTAATAAGGCGGCAACATGTAGAACAGTGCAGGGACGAGGGAAGAAAAGGGACTTTGAACCTTGAAAGGGACTGTGAGATTGTCCGCCCACGTCCTATGGATCCAAGCAGAGTACTGATGCAGAGAGAGAGAGAGAGAGAGAGAGAGAGAGAGAGAGAGAGAGAGAGAGAGAGAGAGAGAGAGAAAGAAAGAGAGAGAGAGAGAGAGAGAGAGAGAGAGAGAGAGAGAGAGAGATGAGGAGTTTGTGGGAGCAGAGAGTTGGAGCAGAGAAATGAGGATGCTCAGAGAAGGGAGTTTGAATTAAAAAGGGATGCAGGGGTGCGTGTGACATGAATGTTATTCAGTATGGATTATCAAAGTGTCACAGAGCAGCAGATTGACTGAGTCTACCTTCATATATGTTCCTCCTATACATGCATGTGTGCTTTGATGTACCACATAGGCACACATGTACTGTATGTCGATTTCATCTGCTAATCCCTTATCCTTGACTTACAAGCAAGCTGCCAAACCTACACGGTTTATCCTGTCGACAGTCGGCAATCTGCGCTAAAAGAAACAATGAAAAAGCAGATGTACATTTTTTTTTCTCCTTATGGATTTTTATAGCATAGAGGGGTTGGAGGGGGGCTCCTAGCACCCCGTTATCATTCTAACCCAGATATGTCAGCAGCCATCAAACTTGGTGCTTTTCAGCTTTTCAAAGACAAACCTTGATTTCAGAGGTGGATACGCTCTGTCTGCTGCCTGTAGAGCTCTTCTCTGCACAAAGCTTTCAGAACCAAATCAAACTATAATCATGATTTTAAAAAAAAAAATCAAAATCACAAGGAAACACACTGCAAATGATCTCAAATGTTAGTTTTGCTTAACTATGTTTTTTATGCAGCTCTGAAAGAAATATAAATCATCAAAGACCAGAATGGATTGGTTTACTGATCACATGAAGCTCAAGTGTTCCTGTTACTCTGTGGAAGAAATAAAACCCAAACCAGATGAACATGGCCCAGAATCCCACTAGTTTGTGCCACTAAGAAAACATACACATACAATGAATTGCTAAATGGAGGTTGGTATTAAAATCGGTGCGGGCCACTTTACTAACACAGCATGGTGAAAAGCCCAACATGACAACAGACAGTTAGCTGGTCCTCTGAGATTGGACAACGCAGCACGCTTAAGGCTTCCCTCCCTCCCTCTCTATGCCTCTCCATCCCAGCAGGCAGTCGCTGTTACCCGTTCACGCTCTCCCTCCTTTTTGGCTCTGCCTACACTTTAGAGTTTGTTTTTCCTTCAGCTCACTTTGCAGCATTATTCATCTGTCTACAACATGCCGTCGTTCTCTTTCTCCCAGTGACTCTGCATGTATCTCTTCCCTCTCTCCGCCCCACACGGGGGGCCTGGTGGTAAAAATGGAATATTCATCTTTGCTCACCATTAGGTGGGCCGACTTCGAAGGCTGCGGAAATGAAGATTTAACACAGCCTGAATAATTAAACCGCTGGGACCTGTGACTGACACACACTGGCACTGACACAAACACACAAAAAAAACACTTGTGCATGGCCTGCAAACCCTGTTGTATCTATCATGTCACCATATTCCTGTGAGTGAAACTTTACTTCACATCAGCTCTTCATTAAGCTCCCTCTGGTTCATCATGAGTTCTCGACTGCAGCCAGCACGTTTGGCATAGCCAGGGCGATACTAGCAGCATCACTGGCCCTTGCCGGGTGGCATAGGATTACATCAAGGAGAGAATTATCTCGCAGCCACGTTACACCTAACTCGGGCGTTTGCCAGTGCTGAGCTGGAGTTGCTGCTTTACATTTTCTCAATGTCATAGAAGGATTAACACTCCTCAACCAATTAGTCCGAGAAAGTGTCCTTCCAATCTGCATAAACTCAACACTTAAAGCGAGCCTCCTTCGTAAAAATAACTCGGCTGTCCTTGTGTAGTTGTCTACTAAGCATACTTCTTAGGGTACGACAGGCTGCTCTCTCCACAGTGTCTCCCAGCCAGGGCGACCCACCCTCCCTGCCTTCTGTTAGTGTTTGAGGGATTGAAGCATCATGTGAGAAGGCTTCAAGAGCAAATGGAGGGAATTTTAGGTAAATCTTAAAACATGAGGAAAGAGTTAAGATTAGAGAGGGAGAAAAAAGAAAGATAAGCTTTGGGATAGTGAGGCTAAAAATAACCACAGAGGGAAGGAGAGCTCAAACATCTGCAAGCATGTGCGACAGAGCTTGCATGCGTGTCAGCCAGTGAAAACATCCGCGTGTGAGGAACCAGGGACGGGATCCAAATCATTGTTGCCTTTATCTTTCCCTGATGCGTGCAGTATGATCAGATGAGAAGCACACACACACGCACACGCACGCGCACGCGCATGCACACGCACACGCACACGCACATGCAGCAGTACAACATGTCAGAGGGGCTGACTAACATTACTGTTTCTACAAAAAACCCTAAAGGCAAACTCAATTCTTCTTTATTAACAAGTAAGACGAATTCACAAGAGATTTTTGCAAAATCACCTGATACAATCCTACACTGATTTTCCCCCAAGGTGGATTTATTTTCTTGGACAAGTGTGTGAGAAGTTTCCCAGGGAAAGTTCACAAAAACTAGGAGAGTTGGAGGGGTGTCAGAAGCTGCTCAAACGGCTACGAAACCAAGAGTTAAACACTGGAGGATCGCAGCCTGACTGCGATCCATCTGGTGAGGAAAGCGTGCGGTTTATTCACCCCGTCGCCTCTGTTTCCTCTCCATGTTCCCTCCATTTCTCTCCCTCCCTTCCCCTTGACCATGGAGTTTTTTTTGGGAAAATAACATGCGTCACTCTGGATGTAGTCTGCTGCTTGTTATTGCCAGACTTCTCTACTTGCCTCCCTGCCCTTGTCTTTTGTTTCTTTCTTTCCTTTTTTCCCCCTCTGATTACATCTGTTCTCAATTACAACATCTCTATCCGCCTTTGGACTGTCCTCAGTGGAATGAACGAATGACTGACTGGAATGACTGCATTGTTTTGGAGAACTGCATGGGGCATTTGATATCCAAGCAAAATGCATTTTCTCTATTTTGTTTCCTCTTCAAAGTATTGTTAACATTGTATTAAACATGGCCTAGTCATTACTCTTTTAAAATCAGGTAGAAAAAGACATGAGAATGTGTTTCTCAGGGAGCTCAGCTATGATGAAAAGAAAAGCAACTAGGAGACGCTAAGAAAAGAAAAGTTGTGTGTAGTTATAGATTAGGCACAAGGGGAGAAAACAGAGATAAAGATTGTGGGAGAGGGATGGACAGATGGACAAGAATGGGCTCAGTGGACCGAGAGCGAGGCCGAAAAAAGACATAAACACTGCAGTGATTTGGGTGAATGTGGTGCGTGGGAAGAGAGGGGCTGTAAGAAATAATGGATGATAAAGAGGGGTGAAGACAGAGTCAGGAGTAGGGAAAGAGGGAAGCAGCTAAAAAAAAAAAGAGGAAAAGGTGGATATCATTCAACTACTCGCCCACTCCAGCCTGCCCCTCACCCACGTGCCCCCTGCAGCCCCTTGCTGCTGGTTGTGCTTTGTCCTGATAAGAACCAGTGACAGCCACACACACTTACACACACACATGCTGAAGCAGTATAGACAAACCCATGTATATCCCTGCACACAGTGAGGCCCCTCAAGCAGCCTTGGCCTACAATCTGTGGGATGTCCTTCTCTAGGGTGTGTGTGTGTGTGTGTGTGTGTGTGTGTGTGTAATTGTAATTGTGTGTGTGTGTGTGTGTGTGTGTGTGTGTGTGTGTGTGTGTGTGTTCTACTCAGTGTCTGAGTACCAGCCAGGGTAAACACAGTGTGCCAGAATGTCACGGTCCGGGGCCTTCACACCTCCATCACAAATAACCCTTTCAGCCATACAGAGAGAGAGAGACAGAGAGAGAGAGAGAGAGAGAGAGAGGGAGAGAGAGAGAGAGAGTGGGAGGGAGAGAGTGTGTGTGTTTGAGAGAGAGAAAGAGAGAGAGGGAGAGAGTCTGTGTGTGTGTGTGTGTGTGTGTGTGTGTGTGTGTGTGTTTGAGAGAGAGAGAGAGAGAGAGAGGGAGGGAGAGAGAGAGAGAGAGGGAGGGAGAGAGTGTGTGTGTTTGAGAGAGAGAGAGAGAGAGAGGGAGAGAGTCTGTGTGTGTGTGTGTGTGTGTGTGTGTGTGTGTGTGTGTTTGAGAGAGAGAGAGAGAGAGAGAGGGAGGGAGAGAGAGAGAGAGAGGGAGGGAGGGAGAGAGAGAGAGGGAGGGAGAGTGTCTGTGTGTTTGAGAGAGAGAGAGAGAGAGAGAGAGAGACACAGAGAGAGAGAGTCTGTGTGTGTTTGAGAGAGATAGAGAGAGAGAGAGAGAGAGTGTGTGTGTGTGTGTTTGAGAGAGAGAGAGAGACACACACAGAGAGAGAGTGTGTGTGTGTGTTTGAGAGAGAGAGAGAGAGAGAGAGTGTGTGTGTGTGTGTTTGAGAGAGAGAGAGAGAGACACACACAGAGAGTGTGTGTGTATGTGTGTGTTTGAGAGAGAGAGGGACACACAGAGAGAGAGAGTGTGTGTGTGTTTGAGAGAGAGCGAGAGAGAGAGAGGGAGAGAGAGAGGGAGGGAGAGTGTCTGTGTGTTTGAGAGAGATAGAGAGAGAGAGAGAGTGTGTGTGTGTTTGAGAGAGAGAGAGAGAGAGAGTCACAGAGAGAGAGAGAGTGTGTGTGTGTGTATGTGTGTGTTTGAGAGAGCGAAAGAGAGAGAGAGAGTGTGTGTGTTTAAATGAAAGAGAGAGAGTGTGTGTGTGTTTGAGAGAGAGAGAGAGTGTGTGTTTGAATGAGAGAGAGAGAGAGAGTGTGTGTGTGTGTGTGTTTGAGAGAGAGAGAGAGAGAGTGTGTGTGTTTGAGAGAGAGAGAGAGAGTGTGTGTGTTTGAATGAGAGAGAGAGAGAGATTCTTCATACTATGAAGTGGAGCCTGTATCAAGCCTCTCTCATTGTTTTAGAGTCTCAGGACCAGGGGTCATACGCTCACATTATATTTGTGTAATTGGCGACTGACAGTAGATCTCCAGTCAGCAAAGATGACACTGTTGTGACTGAACAGATTAACACAGCATGGAGATGAGCGCCGTGCAACATTTAGAATAAAGTGCAGGAGAGAATAATGTTTAAAAATGTAACATCCCCACAGAGAGTGGAGTTGGAACATTAACACAAACCTTAGCTACATTTGGAAAAAGCATAAAAGAGATTTTGTTTGTCTTGCCCGTCACTATTAGATTGTTCCTCCATCTGGATCTGAATCCAAACCAAACAAAATGTTAATTTTTCTTATAAAAAAAGGGGTTTGTTATTTTATTTGAAATTGAAAGTTAGAAACACTAAAAAGGAGAGAGGTAATTTTGGGAAACTGTCGAAAGTAACATCCAGAGAGTGTAGGGGGAAAAAGAAAAGCGGCAGAGCTGTACTCACAAATCTCAATCAAGTTAACCGCTGCCTTGATTGCTGGAGTGAGACTGAGCCTCACTCCGCAGCAAAACAAACACGTAAGCATGTCTTAACATAGCTGTGCCCACCACCAGAACCTAGCCTGGCACTCATCAAGGCTTTGGCTAAGAATACCACTTTCTCTCCAGGGGAGTTTAAGGAGGATGATAAGAAAAGCAAGAGGAGGAAGAGAAGTAAAGAAAAATAGAGAAACAAATAGCAATCAGGCTCCTTAAAGAAAAGAAAGAGGGCAAAGGGTGTGTAAAAGAATAACACAGCGAGAAGACCTTCCTTAGTTCTGTCACTACTCTCTCTCTCCAGCTCTTTTTTGTTTTTCTAATAAAGTAACTCTTACCCCGCTCCTGCAATTTTCCGCCCGGTCGCTCCTTAATTCGAGAATTTGTTTGTTGTGCCATTGGAGGCATTGTTGATTCATGCATATTTGATTTGGAAATGTCACTCATTAAATTTGTTTCCTCCTTGTTTACTCAGTCTAACTGTTTCTTTCTCTTTCTTCCTTTTGTTTTTTTGACACAGTCGCTTCACAAAAACAAAAACACCTGCTCATTGGTTGGACTGATTAATAATTTTTTTTTCTTTGATATTTTTCTTTTAACTCACTATTTTTTTTTTTTTGGCATCCAAACAAAACTTTTCCATCACAAAGTCACTTTGCCAAACAAGCTTCACATGGTGGAGGCAGTTCCTCCAGCACCACACACACACACACACACACACACACACACACACACACACACACTGGATCGGCTGGGTTGCCATGGCAACACAAGATTAAGATACTCCGTGAACAATTCTTTTAAAGAGGGAATACGAGAAAAGAATTGGAGGATAAAGAAAGATGTTTTATTAGTATTATGATCAGAATGAAGATAGAGATGTACTATTCATCTTTAACCTTCCTGTTTTTAGTTTGTAGAAGGTTATGAAACAACACTGAAATTAATTCTGATGTCTCATTATAACCTACAAAATCAAACCAAACAGTCATCAACAGGATGTATTATTTCAGTAGAGTAATCTATAGTGCCTGTTACCACAGCAACCGGATAGGTGTCACACAGGCCAATTGAAAGCATGCTGTCAAAAACTGCCATAGTTTACATTTTCCACAGCAAATATTCACTATTAATGATACATTTAACTACTAAAAGAAAGGACGGTGAGATTTTCTGTCACACGACCTTCAAGGTTGTAGAATTCGTGTTTCTCTAGTAAAGAGAGAGAGAGAGAGAGATAGAGAGAGGGATGCTATTGTAACTTTTAAAGAGTGTGTTAACAATGTTTGTAAAAAAAAGGAAAAGGGGAAGTGTACATACTCATACAGGTTCAGCTGTAAACCCTGGTATCAGCCCCTAAATACATGTATATGGACATTTGACCAGCAGCTCCTATATTCCCCTTTTGCTCCACTGCCTAGTCAGTAAAAGAGCATTCAGACCACACAGAGTCCCACCTCTCAACCCTGTGTGAAAACGTCTATCTGGCCTTTGATCAGTCAGAAGATGAGACTTATTTAATCCTTCCTGACTGTGTTCATCTGCAGGAGAGAGCAGCAAAAGGTCTGAGTGAAATGTCTGCTATCAGGAGAGCTCATTTCACTCTTATGTTAAACACTGCTATTTGTATTCAGAGCTAAGCTACAGCACGCGCACACAAAAAAAAGGATCGTTTGAGGTCTAAATTAAGGGTGCAAGCATATGTGTGCACGTCCCTGATGGCATGCCAACCCTTTCCCACTTCAGCAGCAGATAAGAGGAAAAAAAAAACACAAGGTGCTAAGAAAGAGAGGCACTTTTCTGCCCTCGTTCTCCTTTTTTTGAAACTATGTTTAATCCACCCACAGACAGGCAAGGTGGAGGAAAAAGAAGGATGAGAAAAGAATGAGGTGAACGAGCATCAAAATGGGGAGGGATGAGGTAGAGAACGAGAGATGGGCCCCAGAGAGGAGAAGGATAAGTCTAGCCTACAGGAAGAGCTGTACTTGTTGGGGCATTGAGAGCGCAACTAATGGATATGGCAGCTAGGAAAAGGATGATAAATGACTCTGTGTGTGTGTGTGTGTGTGTGTGTGTGTGTGTGTGTGTGTGTGTGTGTACTTGCACATGTAGAATCTACACTGTAGTGCATATAATACACAACATACAGTAGTTTTCAGACTATGGGTTGTGTGTGTGTTTGTGTGTATGATAGAGCAGATGATGGATTCTCTAGCAGAGCATGTGGTCGCTGGTTTCTTGGGCAGACGAGGTGACAGGAGAGGTCTCTCTGTCCACATGCCACTGTCAGCCAGTCTGTCTATCCATTCCTTCCTTCCTCCTCCTGCTGCCTCTCTCATTCTTCCGCTCTCTCAATCTTTTCAACTCCCTGTCTGTTCGTTTTTTTGTCCCTCTACCATGTCATGTTATCTTTGTTTATTCCACATCCAGCTTTGCTCATTCAAGCTTATGTGTCCAATAATTAATGCATAAAAATATCTTAGGTAGAAGACTGCATCAGTAGGTCTCAAAAACTATTTAGTGTTTCCTTCCCCAAAAAACGGCAAAAACAAAGCAGACAGACGGGTGTAGACGTCAGATAAAAACTGTCAATTCAACAGGCACTAAGAGTTCTCCTCTCCTATCGTTCACACATATCATAACGCGGTTTAAATGTTTGCTTGCGCCCCTTGCTTCCCTAAATTTTCACCTTCTTCACTGCAGGCCTTTCCTGTTTATCCATCCGTTGCCCCTCTGGCCTCTCTCAGCTCAGAGTGTGCTAGCCAGCGCTCTCCCCATGTCTTGCAGATGGGCGCACTAATCCGCTAACATTAGCTCTGTGAGGCGTGAAGGCTGGGCTAGTGTGCTGTTTTGGATGGGCTGTGGTTTCGCATGCTAATGTTTGGGATTCTGCACAGCGCCGGTTGAAAGACGAGATAAAGAGGGTAGTAATTGGATAAAGGTTGACCAATTAATAAAGGCCGGTGATTCAGGGTCGGCCAACAAGGGGGGGCTTTAATCTGCACGGAGATAACTGCGAGAGTCAGGCCACAAACATTAGGAGATAGGCTGGAATTATGTGTGTGTGTTTGTGCATTAGTTCATTTATGTGTGTGAGGTATCCATCAGATAAAGCGCATAACTGTCAGTCACAGGGGAGTGCAGTGGATTTACATCCATAAGTCCACTGAGAAGATATGCGTTTGACTTCATTTGTCTGTGCCTGTTAATGTATGCAAGACTGTTTGGTGAAGGATAGATTGAAAAAAAAGAAAAGAAAAGAAAAGCAGGGTGAAAACATAGCATGCCCATGTGTCCATCACTAATATCCCCATACACACTGCAGCATTTGACAAACACTTGTTATGCCTTGCGTGTCTCCCACTGTAGCAGCAGCTCTGAGAGATTGATATTAGCTTTTATGCTAATGCAGCATTTGGCTATGTAAGAACAAGGCAGTATTTCCATCGACAGCCATTCATCCCGGCCTGCTTATGGCCTTATGGGCCACGACAGAATTATTGCTGCACAGTACACAAGCTGTTGTCTCTGTGCCAAGAGCTGCTATCACACATACAGACAGCAGACACACACAGCAGGGTTATGTAAGGAGACCCTAATGTGAAAGCTGTGAGGGCAAAGGTGCGTATGTAGCTGAATACCATTTGTGCCTGTGTTTTTATAATTTGCTCTTTTTTTATCATGTGATCACAGCCACAGAATATATGAATATTTAGATATATGTGACAAAAAAAAGTAGGTTTTTTAATTTTCTCTTGTGCTGAATTTTACATATACAACTGTTTAAAAAAGACAATATGATTTACAGATCCTTGAGTGTGAGTCTTACCTCTGAGATGTTGACGCGTCCCTCCTGGAAAGAGCAGTCGTTGGCATTCTGGGTGCACATGTGGCGGTACTTGCACCAGTGGCATGGGAAGGAGCCGTTCACACAGGAGAGGCAGCTAAAAACAGAGAGGAGAAACAGGGAGTTAGCAAGCCCACCTGTTTTCTTACTTGAGTCTAAATCATTCATCCTACTGCATCATTTCTTAATTTGACAAAGCAGAGTGATGTAAAAAGAAGACAAAATGAGTAATCATACAATAAAACATACATGAAACAAAGAAAAATGACTGACTTTGAGCTGTTTATACTGTAATATATACACATTTATTTTAGCCGAAGTTATGCATTAAAGTGTCTCTCTCATTTAGTAATAAACTATTATATGTGTGTGTACTGTAAGATGGGGCCCTTTTAGGGAGGTTTCCTACTGTCATTGCAAAATTTGCAAATTTTTTAGCCTTTGCTGTTTGTCAGCCCTTCTGGGCCCCCTACTGGCCTGGGGCCCCAAGCATGCCTGCCTTGCCTGTTGACAAGCAGCGCCTCCCAGCTTCACTCTTCAAAAGGAATTTAGAGCCAGATTTGGAGCAAAGTCGACTTTTTTTGCACGTTCGAGTGAGAACTGCATCTACCCTGACACCAGTACATCACAGTACATCAGGACTTTTAACAGTACATTTTATGAAAAGAATGGGGAGAATTGAACAGAAGGGGTTAACAATAAAGAGTTAAAGACACATTAAACAGAGCTAAGAAGTAAATGTGTCATTTGAGGAGTATTGGTACAGACTGTAATATAACAGTGAAACTAATATGTACATATCTTCAAACCCCACAAGGTTTTCTAAAAATGTCTATTTATCATCCAGTTTCAAATTAGCACTTTTCCCCATCCTGTCTGGAATCCTCTGTTCTTCTTCTCGCCTTTCATCCCCAAATTTCCATCTTATCTATCAACTGTCTTAACCTCTTTCTCCCCTCACTTGCTTCATTCATCACTCCCTACTCCCTTGTGAATGTCCAGCGCTTGGTGCCGCTAAATGTTCAAAGATCTTCCTCACAATCGTCCTCCTCTTTGCATATATTTCTCCTCGTTCTATACCTCAGCTGTATCATTCTCTTTCTTCTTTTAGTCCTGAGCTTTTTCTTTC